>NW_015539935.1:7463-10553 GCF_001515605.1 Sinocyclocheilus anshuiensis
TCTGGGGTGATCTTGGTGACTGAGGAGGCAGAAGTTCTCGCACTTGAGCCCAGATTTTCAGTTGTTTAAAATCTAACAATGGCTCAAAGCAGTCTAGCAGGTCTTTGCCAATGAGGAGAGGGTATATGTCCAATGGATAAATGTACACAGGGTGCACTAAGCTCATAGGGCTGATGGTCAGGTGAATTGGAGCTACCTGTTCAAGTTGGACCTCATTTTGGCTGTAGGATTGCACATTCAGCACACACCTCTGATACTTAAGAGTTTGATTCTGTCCCTTGGCTTCACTTTGAAGCCTGTCAAAAAGTTGACTTGAGTCAGCTCCAGTGTCCACCAGGGCCTCCAGTCTCACCTCATTTTCCAATCTGATGGCCAGGTAGAGTTTTTTGGCCACCCCCCTTTCGATGAGGAGGAACAGAATTTTGAAGTTGAAATCCTGTTCCATTCCTGGCTCGTTCCGTGCTCCGAAGTAGGCCTGTCTGAGCCTGTTGTAGTAAGCCTGTGTGGTTTCCTGTCTGCCCTGTTTAAGGTCCATGGCAGTAATCAGTCCTTGCTCTGACTCTGGGTCAGAGAACTCCTTAATCAAAGCCTGCTGCAGTTGCTGGTAATCCACTTTGACCCTTCGCAGGCCTTGGCCCTGGCGTCTCTCTCTTTGAGTTCAGTCTCTGGTCTCATCAGGAGAGCCTCGGCTTGCTGGAGTTTTTCACTTAGGTCCTCTCTGGTGTCCTTTTCCCACTGCTCTCGGCGTGCTGTGTCTACACGGAGATCAGTTAAGGCTTTCTGGAGTCTCTCTACTTCCTCCTACAGCTCTGGGTCCTTTTCATCCGCTGTCTAGTCTCTCTACTTCCTCCTGCAGCTCTGGGTCCTTTTCATCCGCCGTCCTGTGCTGGTGCTGAGTCTCCGACGTTAGCTGGTCCAGTTGACTTTGAGCAAGCACCAGGTTTCTCTGAGCCTCCTCAGCCTGGAGCTTCAGCGCTGCTGCTTCCTGTTCCATGCGGGAGATGCTTGCTTCTCCCAGCTTTGCCTGAGCGAGGAGGTTGTGGGCGAGGGGCCCGATGATCTTGGTGAGATCTTTGTGGCTGTAGTCCTGTGTTGGATCGTGTGACATCAGGGCGCTAAGGTTGTCGTCGAGCTGTTCCCGGCTCAGGTGCTGCAGGCTGCCAGCTGCTTCAGACAGGAGGGTACCAGTTATGGCACTCAGCCAGGACTCTAGTCGATCCCAGTGGGCATCAGGGCTGGATGATCGAGACATGCTGGCTCACTGGTGAAGAGAGAGAGGGAGAGAGAGAGAGAGAGGGAGAGAGGGAGAGAGGGACAGCACGAAAAGGCCAATGCAAGTCCTTACAGTGTTAGCAGGCTGCAATTATAGTAATTATATGTTCTATGCACGGTCTGTTTGAGGAGTACAAACAGTTTGCGGAGTGTAGACCAGACACCTGTTATCTCGGCCGTGAATGGCAAGGTGTTGGGGGGGCACCGGAAAGGATCTAACTAAGATTGTTGACAGCGTGATCGTCTAAAGACTTTGGCAGCTTGGGTCGTCAATCTATTACTCAGCCTTCCCTGATGATTCTCAAAGGTTCGGTCTCTAGGCAAACAAAACATAACAAAATGAAAAACAAATAAGCCAACAAATCAAAACACAGAGAGAGATAGAGGAGAGAGCAGGTTTAAGCCTTTTACTGCTGTTAGGGGTTATGACAGGGCCTACCGAGTAGAGGGTGCTGCTGGGTCATAACATCTAGTGTGGCAGCCTTGCTTGGATAGCAGGAGCGGCTAATTACCTTAAAGATTGAGGAGCAACCTGATTTTGGGGTTTCTCTAGCTGAATGGGTCAGTATTCTAATGGGCTAGGCTTAGTGATGGATTGAGGTGATTCAGTCTGGATCCCGTGGCAGCTCACTGCGATCCGCCGTGGAGGCAACTGTCACTTCACCAACTAAGCACTAGAGGGAGTGTTACCTATAGGTGAACAAAAATGGCTAGAATACAGAAATTAACTTTAAATTTGAATTCAAACACTGTTTAAACTAAATTTAAATAAGTGAGTGGTAAAGTGAGAGAGAAGAGGGGGTAGAGAAACCTGATGAAAAACTAAATAATAAAAAAAAACATTAAAAAAGGGAACAAAACAAACAAAAATTATAAAAGTAATAATAGATAATAAAGTAAAAAAATATATATAATAATACTGAAATGGAAAAAAAATATATAATAAAAATACAAATCAATAAAAAAAATCAATAAAACGGCAGGTAACTAGAATGGCTAGAATCATAATGACTAACGAAGCAGAAGGGAAATAAAAAAAAAAGAAATTGGAGTACAAAGTCGACCTAGCAGAGAATGCCCACAAGGGGGAGTGGGTGCGCCCACACAAGGTGAAATCAGGGAGTTAGAAGGAGTTCAAGAAGTGTTAGATACTTAAACAGCCTGCCCTCTAGTTTTAGTTTGAGGTACTGTGCCTGAACTCCAATCGTGCTTAAACTAATAGCGTTTAGTGTGAGACTACTCTCATTCTAACGGAATTTACTGCAGTTATCACAAGAACACTGAGAGTCAAATCCCAACAGATTCTACAATTTGTGCAACTTAACTGCACAATGATGTGTGTGGCAGGATTTCTTCGCTGCCAGTACACAAATAAAAATTATGAACAACAGGGTTTCTTCGCTGTTGTTATGCAAATTTCGCTTGATCAAGGTTTTAAAAGCTCCCATTTACATTCCAATCAGTCTACTGGCTCACAGTGTTCTTATGATCAGATCTGCATTAAGCACGCATTAGATAGCTATTCTAATGGTTAAACCTATGGGAGTGAGATCGTCTAGTTAATGAAATTGGAATACGCAATGACTTCAATCTAGCGATACTATCAGATAAGGCCTTTAAAAGATGATAAGAGGAACATCGCTCAAATCAATCTTTAATTGCAATGCAGGAAGATTTCTTCGTTCCAACAGGCGATTTTGATAATATTAAAATGTACTGTAAAGAGATTTCTTCGTCTTTAGAGAACAATTTAAATATTATGAACTGCAGTTTACTTTAACAATTAACAGTGACTAAATGTTAGACAAATAGAGGCTG
>NW_015539935.1:11029-11919 GCF_001515605.1 Sinocyclocheilus anshuiensis
ATGATGCGTTTCACAATCACATACTGTACATCATTGTTTGAGGAATAAAGAGCAGATAATATTGATACCAAGAAATAAACATTTAGAATAGATTAAACCAAAGATACATCCATACACCTGAATATCAGTGTTTAGGGCTTTAACTAATACAAATAAACGAGTGGTACCTCAGCTAATCTAATAGGGAAACGTACAAACAACACATGCAATATACCAGATATATTTGTAACTGATTAATTATTGTCTAAATAGAGTAAAGGTCTTTACGTGTGTGTGTGTTTGTGTGTGTGTGTTATGTGAGCCTGTTGCAGTTTGCTGGTCAGCCCGACCCATCGGCGCCTGGCACCGGGGGGGTCATTTACTTGTCTTTGGAAACTGTTTGAAGTCAGTTGGGGAGATGATAGTGGGGGACTGCTTAGCATCTCCTTGATAGTGGGGAGAATTATTTGGCAATTTAGCACCCATATAAATGCATAATCTGTGGCCAGGACTGTAATTTATATGCAAATGTCAAAGGCTAAAAGGGGTCTCTTAAGCCATAAACCCCAAAGACCATCCATGATTCTACGCAGACACTACAATGTTTTGAACTCCATTTCCCATAGTCCCTTGCCTGTCATTTCTGTTCTGATCATGATCACCTGTTAATCATTTCTGATCATGATCACCGGTTAGTCATTTACTCATCATCCCATCTATATATACCATGCTCACTCTGTCTTTCGTTGCTGCAGTATTGTATTTGTTATCTGATGTTTGATGTTGTTTAAGTTTAGACCGTGTTATCTGTTCCCTGTGTTTTGGATATTACCTTGTTTTCTCCTGGCATTCCGTGACATGTAGGACTACATGAAGTGATTTCCCAGCATTTTTTGAGCACTGACCAGTTG
>NW_015539935.1:12143-17236 GCF_001515605.1 Sinocyclocheilus anshuiensis
GTCTGATTTTGCTAAATTGTGTAAGTGAAAATATTACCTACTGTATAAAGCCACAGAAGAACTGTTGTGCATCTCCTAATAAAACACAATAGGTGTTGGACTTGAAGCAGCACTGCACAGACAATTCTGTGTGTGATATCAAAGTAGAGCGAGAGTGATTAGACAGCATTTTTAACATTGTTGTTTTGATGTCACATAAGTCTTGCTGTTTTGCTTTTTTGTTAAAGCAGTGTTGCTGTTGTAAAGTTGTACAGCTACAGTTGTGTTGCTGGGTTTTAAAGCAGGTTTAATTTTTTTTCTTTCTTATCAGTCTGTATATACAGCAATTTCACTGTCCACTCTGTTCAAATGTGGATGAATGGCTACACATACATCACTACCATCCTGCTTTTGTGGGGGTGGGTAGGGGTGTTAATTTTTTTGTTTTTTTAACATTCTAAAAGCTCTTTATTCCAAAGATACTACAAGATGTTAAATGTTGTTAGACATTTACTTTTGGTACTTTTAAAAGCAAGTACTTCTGTACTTTTACTTAAGTAAAAATCTGTCTTTACAACTTTTACTTGTAATGGAGTAATATTTGACCAGCAGTATCTGTACTTTCACTCAAGTAATGGAATTGAGTACGTTGTCTGCCTCTGCCCGAAACTGAAAGAACTGCGCATGTGCAATGACACAGAAATAGCATAATGACATGCAGAACGAGCGGTTCTTCCTTTTGCATAAAGTGCTGTATAAATGCGTGTCCTGTCATTATAAAACTCTCCTTTCACTCGGCAACTGTGAAGTGGAGCAGGACAACCTCCCACCAGTCCTTGTTTTGGATTATCATCCACAGGCAACCCGTTTTGGCTGCTGGGAGGGACATTTTTACTGCGTGATAAATATGAGCAGCAAGGCACAGCGGTTTATATGTATATTTATCCATAAATTAATAAATATTAATTCTGCTGTTAAAAACAAATAAATAAACCATGTAGGAGAGTGGTTATTATGTGCAAACAGTGAGAAACTCTATATTTGTGCAGTGTGCGCATGTAAAAAAAAAAAAAATCTATTCTGATTTGAAGCTTGTGACATAAACGCGCATATCAACCCGATCACTTTATTTAGCATTAATGTAAACACTACATTCAGATTCATCAATCGGAATGAATTCAGTTCGATTGAACCAAAAATTGTGCATGTAAACGTAGCCAATGATGCAGAAGCGTGCCGTCTGGTGGCTGTCAAGGGCACACCAGCCACTGGCTGTGACAGTCAGTTTCGTGTTACAGTGTTTGACATTATCCTTCAGCTAACATTTGCAAATGCACACCAGCACTATCCACCTAGGAAAAACATTGAAGTGTGCTCGAAGTTAGTTATACAAATGGAACTTAGAAGCCGTATTTCTGCGGGCAGTATCTTCATCTGTCCTTACAGTATGTGTCAGGGTTGGGGATGAAGGGATGAGGCGAGGACTTCTTTTGGACTGATTAAAAAAAAACACCCGCCCAGTGCAATTATAAAGTTTTGAAGAGCAAGGACCAATTGCAAGGAGCAATTTTTTATATAACTCCGATTGGATTCGTCTGAAGGAAGAAAGTCATATACACCTAGGATGCCTTGAGGGTGAGTAAAACATAAGCTAATTTTCATGTTTGGTTCAACTAACCCTTTAACAGTTTTAATTTATTCACATCCATCGACGCACACACACGCGCATCAAAACTGGTAAAAGGAAGCTCAGACATGGTTGGTTGATGCGCACGAGAACCAATCAGATGTTGTCATGCGTGTTACGCAAGCACGCCTGAGCTTCCACATAAGCCAATGAGGTTTGTTTTTTGCGTATCACGCGGTACTTTGAGTTTGTTTGAATATAGGTAGATAAACAAGTAAATAAATAGGGATTTTAAGCATGTCTTTGCTTAAAATAATAAAAAAGTATTTGTGATGCTCTTCAAACGATATGATGATGAAATGCTTTTGGAAAGTACAGATAAATAGTAGCCTATTACAAGTAATGACTGAGTCATGTTATGTATTTAAAAGTTAAATTAAAATGTATTTGAATTGTATTACAAAACATCCTAGTATTCTTTTATAAGTACAAATTAAAACATATTGATTTTGATTATGCTTATTACTAAGGTATAATTGACAAAATTACATTTATAATACATTATAAGTTGATACAATATAAGAATGGATTTGCATATGTTATAGCTATAAGGTATTCATATGTGAGTGAAATAATATACTTTATAAAATATATTAAAATGTTAAAAATGACATATTCCTTTTGAAAAGCAGGCTGAAGCACATGTTCATTACATAAGTATTTAAAACATATTGCAGTAGGTCTACATATGGATTACAAATAAGATACATAAACCCACTAACAGCTGTATCATTTTAGTATGTCCTTACACAAAGTAAACATAAAATATACTTTGAGTAAAATAAGTATGATTTCTGTAAATACACTAAAATGTCACAAAACATGCTTGTATATTAGCATATTTCTTAAAAGTGCAACTAAGCATATATTTATTACCAAAGTAATTTTAGTATACTTTTTAAAAATATACTGAACAAAATTATAAATGCAACACTTTTGTTTTTGCCCCCCATTTTTCATGAGCTGAACTCAAAGATCTAAGACTTTTTCTACGTACACATGTAACCCAATGGAAAGATGTGTTCAATTTCTTTATTGTGGTTTCAATTACTTTATTCATTGTATATTTGTTATAATGGGTATTGTATGTTAAAACCTTCATTTATTAAGTTTAAATGTGTTTAGTTTGTTTTATTTATATTTCTTACCTTGTGTGTGGCCAATTGGATGTCCAGGGCAGAGGTGAAGGGGAGGCGTTTATAATTTTGTTCAGTGTATATATTTAAATGCAATTCAATACATTTAAATGCACTTCAAGTAAGCATGTTAGGAGTACAATTGCACTATAAATATACTATCTGAATTTCAAGTACATTTTTAATACATTTAGGAGTACTTCTTTTTCACCTGGGAGATGAAGTGTATACAGACTGACTGTATCTGACTGACATGGAGAGCGAAGGTGAGCCCGTCTTGTCTCACCACACAGAACAGCTACTGTAGTTTAAATAGCTGAAAAACGTAATGCTGGTCATGATAGAAAGGTGTCAGAACACACAGTGCACCACAGTTTACTGTATATGGGGCTGTGTAGCCATAGACTGGTAAGAGTGATGGCCCTGTCCATCATCAAAATTGGCTAATCTACATTAGTTGTGGCTTAATGGTTAGAGAGTCGGACTTCGAGGTCGCGGGTTCGAGTCTCGATACCGGCAGGGATTGTAGGTGGGAAGGGTGAATATACAGCGCTCTTTTCCACCCTCAATACCACGACTGAGGTGAAACCCTTGAGCAAGGCACCGAACCCCGAACTGCTCCCTGGGCGCCGCAGCAAATTTGGCTGCCCACTGCTCCGGGTGTGTGTTAACGGTGTGTTCACTACTCACTGCTGTGTCTGTGCCCTTGTATGGTTTAAATACAGACCACAAATTCCAAGTATGGGACACCATACTTGACCACACATGACATCCTTTCCTTTTTTACAATGGGCAAATGAGCATCAGAACTGGACACTGGAGCAATGGAAGAAGGCTGATTGTTCTGAACAGTCACGTTTTCTTTTAGATCAGGCAGATAGCTGGGTATGTGTGTCGTTTACCTGGGGAAGAGATGGTAGCAGGATGCAATATGGGAAGAAGGCAGGCTGCGAGAGACTGTGCTATTTTTTGAGTAATGTTCTGCTGTGAAACCATTTATCCTAGCATTTATGTGGTTGTTACTTGACATATATGATGTACACCATGGCCTCTTTCAGCAGGATAACGCATCCTGCCATACTGCAAAAAATTAATTGACAAAGAGTTCAAGGTGTCGGTATATATACAGTATATATATATGTGACCCTGGACTTCAAAACCAGTCTTAAGTAGCACAGGTATATCTGCAGCAATATTGAAAAATACACTGTATGGGTCAAAATTATCAATTTTTCTTTTATGCCAAAAATAATTAGGATAGGTTTTAGTAATTATAGTTTGTTATATTATATTATAGTATATTTAGGTTTGCATCATCTATTCTCAGGTGTTCTGGATCCAGACTGAAGCTTGTGTAAATCCTAGTTACCACGGGATGTCAATCCCGTGGCAAAAACAGAGAAACAAACAGAGACATAATTAGCGTAGCTACTGTTCCAACCAAGTAAAATTAATTTGTTTAACCCAAGCTAAAGAATAATAATGCGCATTTGATCAGATATAACTGCAGTCCAAGATTATGAGATGCATTATTTGAATGCCTGGCAAAAGAGATGAGTCTTTAATCTAGATTTAAACAGAGAGAGAGTGTGTCTGAACCCCGAACGTTATCAGGAACGCTATTCCAGAGTTTGGGAGCCAAATGCGAAAAAGCTGTACCTCCTTTAGTGGACTTTGCTATCCTAGGTACTACCAAAAGTCCAGAGTTTGCGACCTTAGGGAGCGTGATGGATTGTAGCGTGGTAGAAGACTAGTTAGGTACGCAGGAGCTAACCCATTAAGGGCCTTATAGGCAAGTAATAATATTTTGTAACTGATACGGAACTTAATAGGTAGCCAGTGCAGAGACTGTAAAATTGGGGTAATATGATCATATTTTCTTGACCTGGTAAGGACTCTAGCCGCTGCATTTTGGACTACCTGCATCTTGTTTATTGAAGATGCAGGACAACCAGCTAGCAGTGCATTACAATAGTCCAGTCTAGAGGTCATGAATGCATGAACTAGCTTTTCTGCATCAGAAACAGGTAACGTAGCTTGGCAATGTTTCTAAGATGGAAGAATGCTGTTTTTGTAACATGGGAAATATGATTTTCAAAAGACAAGTTGCTATCTAACATAACACCCAGATTTTTGACTGTAGAGGAAGTAACCGTACATCCGTCTAGTTGCAAATTGTAATCCACGAGATTCGGTGTACTGTCTTTTGGTCCAATAAGTAATATCTCAGTCTTATCCGAATTTAATAGGAGAAAATTATTGGTCATCCAATCTTTTACATTTTTAACACA
>NW_015539935.1:18301-22129 GCF_001515605.1 Sinocyclocheilus anshuiensis
TAAAATCATGGATGGTCTTTGGGGTTTATGGCTTAAGAGACCCCTTTTAGCCTTTGACATTTGCATATAAATTACAGTCCTGGCCACAGATTATGCATTTATATGGGTGCTAAATTGCCAAATAATTCTCCCCACTATCAAGGAGATGCTAAGCAGTCTACCAATATCATATCCCCAACTGACTTCAAACAGTTTCCTAAGACAAGTAAATGACCCCCCGGTGCCAGGCACCAATGGGCCTGGCTGACCAGCAAACTACAACAGGCTCACATAACACACACACACACACATAAAGACCTTTTCTTTATTTAGACAATAATTAATCAGTTACAAATGTATCTGGTATATGCATGTGTTGTTTGTACGTTTCCCTATTAGATTAGTTGAGTTACTACTCGTTATTTGTATTAGTTAAGCCCTAAACGCTGATATTCAGGTGTATGAATGTATCTCTGGGATATGTGATCGTGAAATGCATCATACTACTATATTTTGGGTAAAACTGTACCAATATGTTTGTACGTTTCCCTATTAGATTAGCTGAGTTACCACTCGTTATTTGTATTAGTTAAGCCCTAAACGCTGATATTCAGGTGTATGAATGTATCTCTGGTTTAATATATTCTAAATGTTTCTTTCTTGGTATCAATATTATCTGCTCTTTATTCCT
Organism: Sinocyclocheilus anshuiensis; assembly: GCF_001515605.1. Taxonomy (NCBI): domain Eukaryota; kingdom Metazoa; phylum Chordata; class Actinopteri; order Cypriniformes; family Cyprinidae; genus Sinocyclocheilus; species Sinocyclocheilus anshuiensis. The sequence continues at coordinate 18,972 of NW_015539935.1, forward strand.
CAAACAATGATGTACAGTATGTGATTGTGAAATGCATCATACGATTTGTACTATATTTTGGGTTAAAACTGCACCAATTCCAGACCGGCCATAAACATGCAAATGTGCCATAAAGGGAGACAAAGGAAACTTGTCCCGCTCAAAAATCCACGCCTGGTATTGGTTATTCCACCCAAAGTTGGGTGTGAATAGAAACCCTCAAAAGTCATTAGCTCGAAATGATCTTTGCTCAGAAAACCTCTTCTTTTGAGAAGACACTAAAACCCCTCAAGACTCTCCTCTTGAGTTTGATTCTCCAGCAGTTTTTATCTTCAAGTAACTTCGATCCACTGTGGACATTCCTATCTTCAGAAGAAGACAAAGAAAACTTCCAGCTCACTTCTAAGAGAACTCAAGAACCGTTGTCTACCGCATCAGGAATCTTGTTCAGCAATCTTGCTTAGTTAGTTATATGTCAGATATAGTTTTATTTATTAAATCCCTTATATTCACAATTGATTGTCTCTGTGTGCTGCTCACAATTCGAAGTCACTGAATGTTTGATCCCTTGCTACATGCTAAGTTAATGCTAGAACTGTATGCAGGAAAGTTATATTTTTCTTGGCCAGGAAAATAATCTTTCCTTGAATTGATAAATGATTATATTGTATGCTCGGTGGACGAACAGATCAAATAATTGTAATATTGATTCTGTTACAGTTAATTCTAAGATCTAATCTTAATATTTATTATGAATCATAACCAGTTATAATTAGTCATAAATATTTCCCTTTTGAGCTGATTTACTACAAAACTGCAGTTCATAATATTAAAATTGCTCCCCAAAGACGAAGAAATATCTTTACAGTACATTTTAATATTATCAAAATCGCCTGTTGGAACGACGAAATCTTCCTGCATTGCGATAAAGATAGATTTGAGCGATGTTACTCTTATCATCTTTTAAAGGTCTTATCTGATTGTATCCTAGATTGAAGTCATTGCGTATTCCAATTTCATTCAACTGCGATCTTATTTGTGTACTGGCAGCGAAGAAATCCTGCCACACACATCATTGTGCAGTTAAGTTGCACAAACTGTAACAATCTGTTGGGATTTGAGTCTCATTGTTCTTGTGATAGCTCCAGTAAATTCCGTTAGAATGAGAGGAGTCTCACACTAAACGCTATCAGTTTTAAGCACGATTGGAGTTAAGGCACAGTACCTTAAACTAACGCTAGAGGGCAGGCTGTTTAAGTATCTAACACTTCTTGAACTCCTTCTCTACCCTCCTGATTTCACCTTGTGGGGGGCTCACCCACTCCCCCTTGTGGGTATTATCAGCTAGGTCGACTTCTCTCTCCCTAAGTCCATGTATTTCCCTTCTGCTCCTTTAGTCATTATTATCATTCACTCTATTCTAGGTACCTCCTGTTTTAGTTATTTATTTTAGAAGTATTTCTGTTTTTACTTTATTATATTTTAATACTTTTATCATTTTCTTTTTGTTTTGTTCCTTTTTTATTATTTAAGCACGATTGTAGTTAAGGCACAGTACCTGAAACTAACGCTAGAGGGCAGGCTGTTTAAGTATCTAACACATCTTAAAACTCCTCTTCTACCCTCCTGATTTCACCTTGTGTGGGCGCACCCACTCCCCCTTGTGTGCATTCTCTGCTAGGTCGACTTGGTACTCCAATTTGTTTTATTTTAATTTCCCTTCTGCTTCGTTAGTCATTATCATTCTAGCCATTCTAGTTACCTGCAGTTTTATTTTTAATTTTATTTATTCATTTATTTTTATTTCTTGTTTTTGTATTAGTTTTTCATATCCAGTACTATTTTTGTTTTACTTTATTATCTTTTATTACTTTTATAATTTTGTTTATTTGTTTGTTTTGTTCCTTTTTTTTTGTTATTTTAATTTTTATTTTTAATCAGGGTTACGCTATCAGTTTTAAGCACGATTGGAGTTAAGGCACAGTACCTGAAACTAACGCTAGAGGGCAGGCTGTTTAAGTATCTAACACATCTTAAAACTCCTCTTCTACCCTCCTGATTTCACCTTGTGTGGGCGCACCCACTCCCCCTTGTGTGCATTCTCTGCTAGGTCGACTTTGTACTCCAATTTGTTTTATTTTTATTTCCCTTCTGCTTCGTTAGTCATTATCATTCTAGCCATTCTAGTTACCTGCCTTTTTATTTTTATTTATTCATTTATTTATTTATTTATTTCGTTTTTTTTTTTTAGTTTTTCATATTCAGTATTATTTTTGATTTTACTTTATTATCTTTTATTAGTTTTATCATTTTTTTGTTTCTTTGTTTTGTTCCCTTTTTTATTTTTAATCAGGTTTCTCTCCCCCTCTTCTCTCTCACTTTACCACTCACTTATTTAAATTTAGTTTAAACAGTGGTTGAATTCAAATTTACAGCTAATTTATGTATCATAGCGATTACGAGGTATCTCAACTATATGTTGTGAAAGAACACTTTAGTCCTTGATACAAAAGATCTCTGTTGTCTCCTGATTGGATTAGTGTTTCATCACTCTTTCGATTCTTCTGATGAGATAACGACAAGGCGTTGACAGGAAATCGACCCAGACCATTGGTGTCATGTGATGGTGTGATTAGTTTAGACCTCATGATGGTTTGGAGGGGGGAGATCCTTAGATTCTTCTGGAATGTGTCTACTCAATAGCTCACGAGGTGGCCTGCTCGACAAAGGTCCTACAGCCGGGAACAGCTCGACGACAGCCTGAGCGCCCTGATGTCACACGATCCTACACAGGACTACAGCCACAAAGATCTCGCCAAGATCATCGGGTCATTAGCCCACAACCTCCTCGCTCAGGCAAAGCTGGGTGAAGCAACCATCTCCCGCATGGAACAGGAAGCAGCAGCGCTGAAGCTCCAGGCTGAGGAGGCTCAGAGAAACCTGGTGCTTGCTCAAAGTCAACTGGACCAGCTAACATCGGAGACTCAGCACCAGCACAGGATGGCGGATGAAAAGGATCCAGAGTTGCAGGAGGAAGTAGAGAGTCTCCAGAAAGCCTTAACTGATCTCCGTGTAGACACAGGACGCCGCGAGCAGTGGGAAAAGGACACCAGAGAGGAACTAAGTGAAAAACTTCAGCAAGCCGAGGCTCTCCTGAGGAGAGCAGAGACTGAACTCAA
>NW_015539935.1:22438-23160 GCF_001515605.1 Sinocyclocheilus anshuiensis
TCGATGGATGTTCCTACAACCACGAGGGCATCCTAAAGGCAGGTGCTGGTGTTCTCTGGCTAAATGATCTGCCCTGCCCACCACAACACTTCAAGCTGGGTCCACAATCATCACAATATGCTGAGATAGCAGCTATTCTCATAACCCTGCAGATAGCATCAACTCATAACATCAGAGAACTGCTCATCTGCACAGACTCCAACTATGCCAGACTTGGCTTCACATGCCATCTTTCAGGCTGGAAGCAAAATGGTTTCAAGACAGCAAACAACAAACCAGTTAAACACCAACACCTGTTCCAGGCATGCGACAACACCACAAGTGACCAAGATATGATCGTCTACTGGAAGAAAGTGAAAGAACACTCGAAGCAACCTGGTCCAGACAAGGACCTCAACGACCAAATGGATGCCCTAGCCAAAGCAGGTACACTACACGGCGAGTTATGGTCTCCACCAACCCACCAACCCACCCTTAACATGGCAGCCATAACCCGCAGCAAAAACACTCAACCCACCACAATGCCCACCTCACAGCCACTTACGCTGGCTCCTCAAATCTCCACTAATGACATTGCTAACATGCAAGCTTCTGACTCCGCCATCAAAACCATCCTTCACCACCTCTCTGACCCCTCCAGCCACCCTATCACACCAGATGAACTTGCTGCTGCCCCAAGCCTCAAACGGCTATACCACGTAACACACATGCTGCGTGTGATA
>NW_015539935.1:23399-28505 GCF_001515605.1 Sinocyclocheilus anshuiensis
TATTGTTCCTTGGCCAGGAAAATAATCTTTCCTTGAACTGATAAATGATTATATTGTCTGCTCGGTGGACGGACAGATCAAATAATTGTAATATTGATTCTGCTACAGTTAATTCTAAGATCTAATCTAAATATTTATTATGAATCATAACCAGTTATAATTAGTCATAAATATTTCCCTTTTGAGCTGATTTACTACAATGTCATGATCTGTGGTCTCGAACGCAGCATCTTCATGGAGATATTTTTTTTGCAGGAAGGAGCACAATTGAGCAGACACAACTTTTTCAAAAATTTTAGACATAAACGGAAGATTTGAAATGGGTCTGTAATTTACCAGTTCACTAGGATCTAGTTGTGGTTTCTTAATAAGAGGCTTAATAACCGTCAGCTTGAATGGTTTTGGGACGTGACCTAAAGATAACGACGATTTAATAATATTGAGAAGCGGTTCTTCTGCTACAGGTAACAACTCTTTCAATAATTTAGTGGGTACAGGATCTAACAGGCGTTTTGTTGGTTTAGATTCAGTGATAAGTTTATTTAGCTCTTCCTGTCCTATAGTTGTAAAGCACTGCAGTTTATCTTTGGGTGCGATGAATGAAGCTGAAGTATTAGACGCTGTAGAATCTACATTTGCTATTGGTCTGATGTCATCTATTTTATCAGGGAAGAAATTCATATTCATTGCTATTAAACTGTGAGGGAATATTTAGATCGGGTGGCATTTGGTCTGGCATCCAGATGATGTATAAATCTCAATTTAAAAAAATTGAACCTTATGAATGGTTTTGTAGACCAGGGTCACACATATATATTAGGGATGATAAGATTCACCGATTCGCATTGGGGCATTGGCATACAAGTTAATTAAGCAATGCATCGAATTAAAAAAGTGTGCATTGGATACAAGTTGGCATTTGTATTGCAATGCATCATTCATAAAATATTTGCATCGGTAAAAAAAATATTTATTTATATATAATTATTAGTAGATGTGCTATACGTTTATTATTTAGAAAGAGATTCAATGATATGAAATTAAAACACTTACCACTCTGTTTCCTCGGCTCTCTGATCTCATTTCAGTGTCTTCTATTGCAACAGCAGCTGATCTGAAAACAACAAATTTTAAGCAAAATTTCACAATGAAATACTGAAAGAAAGAAGAAAAAAAACAGGCAAATTACTATTAGTGATGTGTTTTCTTTTTAACAATGACAGTACAATGTACCTGTTGGGTAAAATATTCAAAACCTTCTCAGCCGTATCAGTTTCAGATATCTTCTCTCTTAAAAGCATCCCTTTTTACAGTTTAATCTTTATACACACAAATTGAGCTGGACAGCTGAAGACACAGTAATTGTATATAGGTTCATAATGTGGTGTTTTTCAAACTTTTCAAAGAACATTTACTTCATTAAAATTAGGCCAAACTCTTAATTAAAACGTTATTAATAATGCTGTAATGACACATTTTTATTCCAATACATTGGACAATGTTTTTATAGTTATTATATGACAGACAAAAGCCACTACCTAGACTTTAAGCAACCATATATCCAGTGTGTATAGTTGCTAGATAACTATACTAGATAACTAGCAAGTAAGTCAGTGTCACGGTCCGTCACGGAAAACTCAGGAAATCAAAGAAGATCCAAATGCAGTTTATTTAGTCCCAAAACAAAGATTAAAAAAGATAAAAAACACTGGCAAGAGGTAATCCACAAACACAGAATCCGTAAACACAAAGAAATAGGGGTAATACTGCAGCAACAAAGGACAAGGTGAACATGGTATAAATAACAGTGAGCTTATGATCAACATAAATCAAGCATATATAAGACATAAAACATTATTTATGAATATAGTTGCCATTTTATACTTTTAAATGATTGTCTTTTGAATTGTCTGTGTAAGTTCTATGTTCCTTTGTCTGTGACAGGAGAAACACACTTTTTTCTGGAATGTAGAGAAAGGGGGAGGCCAGAGAAAGTCCTGAGGTCAATGTACGGTTGCAAAAAGTCATGTGGTGTAGACCTGCTATTCTTCTCGCTCGGACATGGAGCTGTAAATCTGTCGCTTTCTGTTTATCGGATTATCGATTTATGCGTAAAACGGTCATGGGGTCCAGGAGTGTCTGTCGCTGGAACATTTCCAGATACAACATTCTTTGTTCTGTTGTTTATTAGATTTTTTATTTATGCTGAAGTCAGTCACGAGACAACACTAAAGTTCTGTTGCTTAAATGAGTCCAGATGCAGGGGTCAGTTATTGCTGTCTCAGTGCTTGCAGACCCAGGAGGTGGTTTTTGTAAATCACACTCTTCCTGTGTTTCTTGCAAAGATAAGTCGAGCGGGACAGGAACTATTTGAGACAATTGGCGCCTGAGCTGACCACGGTTCAGTTTTACGACTCGCACTTGAGAGGTTGAGAGGAGACTCCTTAGCTTCTGCTTAAGGAATGTGCTGTTCTGTTCAAAGGAGATCCTACAATGTACAATGAGTATTACAATAATTTCTAAGCAGGTTAGAAACTATCTGGAGAAGGAACCTATGTGGGAAAGGAAAATGAAATTGTCCTAAAGATACATCCTAAAAACCAGAAAGCTAAACACTGAAAAAGTCTTCCCCTCCTGTCCTTGCACTGCCTACTCTCCCTAAAAGGGCCATTTCTGTCAGGACCACTATCGTCAAAGATGATTGACAATTAGCATACAGTTTGGATTGGCGGTTTAGTTCTGTTCAGGGCAAGAACTCCCTGCGCATCCACGTAGCCTAGCATGGATGAGAGAGGTATTTGGCGCCCAGTTCATTATTACTCTATCAAACTAGACGTAGTTGCTCAGGGTATGGGTCCATGTCTCAGAGCAGTACAGGCAGTCCACCTAGCCCTTCAAGCTTGTTCCGGTGTGGTGTTAGGGCAAACAATAACAGTCAGGTGTCCACATGCTGTATCTGCACTAATGAATCAAGCTAAAGTCACCTCTGTCACCTCCTCCCATTTGGGAAATTGGTTAACTACACTCACAGCCCCCAATATTATTTTGCAACATGCTCCAGTCACTAATCCATCCTCTTGTATGATGTCTGCAAGGACTGAGGTTTCTTTAGAGGACAGAGAAGTGACTCATGATTATGTTACGCTTACGCACTCATCTCCAAGTGCAATTGCGGAAACGGCATTGAATAATGCTGATTTTGAATTGTTTGTTGATGGTTCTGCGCAAGTTATTGAAGGTAACAGACGACCAGGATATGCGGTTACTTCCTTGTCTGATGTAGTAGCGTCTGGCCGTCTACCAGATCACTTCTCTGCACAAGCAGCAGAACTGATAGCTTTAACTAGAGCATGTACACTGGCCTCAGGATCAACTGCAAATATCTATACAGACTCTAGATATGCTTTTGGAGTAATTCATGATTTTGGCATTATATGACAGAGTCGTCAATTCCTCACCTCTTCTGGGTCTCCTATCAAACATGCAGAATTAGTCAAAGACCTAATGTTCACAATGACTCTTCCAAAGAAACTTGCTGTTATAAAAGTGAAGGCACATCTCATACCAAATACTGCAGAAGCTCAGGGTAATTCTCTGGCTGACCCTGCTGCTAAACAAGCCTGCTTTCTATGTCATTCTGCCACCAGATTCGCTCACTGACCTTTACAAAGATGTCCCCCTGTACGAGGCTTGGACATGGCTTGATAAAGGAGCTGTGGTGGATTCATCAAGCTGCTGGACCAAAGGGGGAAAATATGTTGCACCTGAGTCACTACTACCATATCTGGCCCAGCAGCTCCATAATTTAGGCCATATTAACACAGCAGCAATGACTAATAATTTCTCAAATCAGTGGTGGAACCCTGCGTTTAGAGCAACAGCAACAGAGACAGCCAAACGATGTATCATATGTCAACAGAATAATGACATTCCAGCAACAACAACAGTAGCAGCACACACCCCAGCCGCACCATGGCCTTTCCGACAGCTACGGGTAGATTACATCTTAATGCCTCCATATAAAGGAAAAACTGATGTCTTAGTAGTTGTGGACAAATTCTCAAGATGGGTAGAAGCCTATCCCACAGGGCGAGAAACTGCTGCACATACAGCTAAATGTCTGGTAAACGATTTCATCCCCAGATGGGGTTTGCCTGATTCAATTGAGTCAGATCAAGGTACACACTTTACAGGGGAAGTTGTAAAGAGAGTAGCCAGGATGCTTAAAATCAAATGGAACCTTCACTGTCCATATAGGCCACAAGCCTCAGGTCAAGTAGAAAGGGCAAACAGGACTATTAAGACAAGGTTAAGCAAAATGCATCAGGACGGAATATCATGGCTTGAAGCTCTGACAGCGGTATTATGTAGCATTAGAGCAACCCCAAATCGGTCGGTTGGTCTTAGTCCACATTAAATTATTACAGGACGCCCTATGTCTATGCCAGGGACTATTGATCTCAGAAATGCCAATGTACACATTGCTTCAGATGCTTTGATAGCTTACTGTGAAAATCTTACTCAAGCAGTACAGAAGGCTGGAGACAGGATAGCTGCTTGCTGGCAACCTCCACCTGAAGGGGGACATGCTATTGTTCCAGGACAGTGGGTGATGATAAGGTCTTTTAAAAGTAAACCTTTAGAGCCTAAGTGGCAAGGACCATACCAGGTGTTGTTAGTAACAAAAGCTGCAGTATTGTGCCAAGTAAAGAAAACTTGGACTCATGTCTCTCATTGCAAAATAATTCCACCACCCACAGGGACAGATTAGGACACACGGACCAGAAAGGAGCCCAGGGAAGAACCGAAGTGCAATAGGCCTCGGGGGCCAACCCTGTGGTGAAGATTCCCTCATAGGTTTTTTCCCCTTTTCCATAGATTATCCTCACCTCACTGGTCCATGGGTGTCACAGCATTAAAGATTAGGGAAAGTAAATACAAAATTCTATACGATCACAATTAAGTTTAAATAGGAAGTTAGATACGTGTTTGTGTGGGTGTGGGTGTGTATGTATATGAATCCTGCTCTACTGTTTTCTTTTCTTTTCTTCCTTTTCTCTTTGTGTGCAGATCTGAATGCGTGGAAGTCCTGAACTCATATACACA
>NW_015539935.1:29664-40296 GCF_001515605.1 Sinocyclocheilus anshuiensis
GCGCCCAGTTCATTATTACTCTATCAAACTAGACGTAGTTGCTCAGGGTATGGGCCCATGTCTCAGAGCAGTACAGGCAGTCCACCTAGCCCTTGAAGCTTGTTCCGGTGTGGTGTTAGGGCAAACAATAACAGTCAGGTGTCCACATGCTGTATCTTCACTAATGAATCAAGCTAAAGTCACCTCCGTCACCTCTTCCCGTTGGGGAAATTGGTTAACTACACTCACAGCCCCCAATATTATTTTGTAACGTGCTCCAGTCATTAATCCATCCTCTTGTATGATGTCTGCAAGGACTGAGGTTTCTTTAGAGGACAGAGAAGTGACTCATGATTATGTTACGCTTACGCACTCATCTCCAAGTGCAATTGCGGAAACGGCATTGAATAATGCTGATTTTGAATTGTTTGTTGATGGTTCTGCGCAAGTTATTGAAGGTAACAGACGACCAGGATATGCGGTTACTTCCTTGTCTGATGTAGTAGCGTCTGGCCGTCTACCAGATCACTTCTCTGCACAAGCAGCAGAACTGATAGCTTTAACTAGAGCATGTACACTGGCCTCAGGATCAACTGCAAATATCTATACAGACTCTAGATATGCTTTTGGAGTAATTCATGATTTTGGCATTATATGACAGAGTCGTCAATTCCTCACCTCTTCTGGGTCTCCTATCAAACATGCAGAATTAGTCAAAGACCTAATGTTCACAATGACTCTTCCAAAGAAACTTGCTGTTATAAAAGTGAAGGCACATCTCATACCAAATACTGCAGAAGCTCAGGGTAATTCTCTGGCTGACCCTGCTGCTAAACAAGCCTGCTTTCTATGTCATTCTGCCACCAGATTCGCTCACTGACCTTTACAAAGATGTCCCCCTGTACGAGGCTTGGACATGGCTTGATAAAGGAGCTGTGGTGGATTCATCAAGCTGCTGGACCAAAGGGGGAAAATATGTTGCACCTGAGTCACTACTACCATATCTGGCCCAGCAGCTCCATAATTTAGGCCATATTAACACAGCAGCAATGACTAATAATTTCTCAAATCAGTGGTGGAACCCTGCGTTTAGAGCAACAGCAACAGAGACAGCCAAACGATGTATCATATGTCAACAGAATAATGACATTCCAGCAACAACAACAGTAGCAGCACACACCCCAGCCGCACCATGGCCTTTCCGACAGCTACGGGTAGATTACATCTTAATGCCTCCATATAAAGGAAAAACTGATGTCTTAGTAGTTGTGGACAAATTCTCAAGATGGGTAGAAGCCTATCCCACAGGGCGAGAAACTGCTGCACATACAGCTAAATGTCTGGTAAACGATTTCATCCCCAGATGGGGTTTGCCTGATTCAATTGAGTCAGATCAAGGTACACACTTTACAGGGGAAGTTGTAAAGGAAGTAGCCAGGATGCTTAAAATCAAATGGAACCTTCACTGTCCATATAGGCCACAAGCCTCAGGTCAAGTAGAAAGGGCAAACAGGACTATTAAGACAAGGTTAAGCAAAATGCATCAGGACGGAATATCATGGCTTGAAGCTCTGACAGCGGTATTATGTAGCATTAGAGCAACCCCAAATCGGTCGGTTGGTCTTAGTCCACATTAAATTATTACAGGACGCCCTATGTCTATGCCAGGGACTATTGATCTCAGAAATGCCAATGTACACATTGCTTCAGATGCTTTGATAGCTTACTGTGAAAATCTTACTCAAGCAGTACAGAAGGCTGGAGACAGGATAGCTGCTTGCTGGCAACCTCCACCTGAAGGGGGACATGCTATTGTTCCAGGACAGTGGGTGATGATAAGGTCTTTTAAAAGTAAACCTTTAGAGCCTAAGTGGTAAGGACCACACCAGGTGTTGTTAGTAACAAATGCTGCAGTATTGTGCCAACGAAAGAAAACTTGGACTCATGTCGCTCATTGCAAAATAATTCCACCACCCACAGGGACAGATTAGGACACACGGACCAGAAAGGAGCCCAGGGAAGAACCGAAGTGCAATAGGCCTCGGGGGCCAACCCTGTGGTGAAGATTCCCTCATAGGTTTTTTCCCCTTTTCCATAGATTATCCTCACCTCACTGGTCCATGGGTGTCACAGCATTAAAGATTAGGGAAAGTAAATACAAAATTCTATACGATCACAATTAAGTTTAAATAGGAAGTTAGATACATGTTTGTGTGGGTGTGTGTGTGTATGTACAGGTGCATCTCAAATTAGAATGTCGTGGAAAAGTTCATTTATTTCAGTAATTCAACTCAAATTGTGAAACTCGTGTATTAAATAAATTCAATGCACACAGACTGAAGTAGTTTAAGTCTTTGGTTCTTTTAATTGTGATGATTTTGGCTCACATTTAACAAAAACCCACCAATCTCAACAAATTAGAATATGGTGACATGCCAATCAGCTAATCAACTCAAAACACCTGCAAAGGTTTCCTGAGCCTTCAAAAGGGTCTGTCAGTTTGGTTCACTAGGCTACACAATCATGGGGAAGACTGCTGATCTGACAGTTGTCCAGAAGACAATCATTGACACCCTTCACAAGGAGGGTAAGCCACAAACATTCATTGCCAAAGAAGCTGGCTGTTCACAGAGTGCTGTATCCAAGCATGTTAACAGAAAGTTGAGTGGAAGGAAAAAGTGTGGAACCTACCAAGTATTGAGTACATGTACAGTAAATGAACATACTTTCCAGAAGGCCAACAATTCACTAAAAATGTTTTTTTTACTGGTCTTATTAAGTATTCTAATTTGTTGAGATAGTGAATTGGTGGGTTTTTGTTAAATGTTAGCCAAAATCATCACAATTAAAAGAACCAAAGACTTAAACTACTTCAGTCTGTGTGCATTGCATTTATTTAATACACGAGTTTCACAATTTGAGTTGAATTACTGAAATAAATTAACTTTTCCACGACATTCTAATTTATTGATATGCACCTGTATATGAATCCTGCTCTGCCGTTTTGTTTTCTTTTTTTTCCCTTTTCTCTTTGTGTGCAGATCTGAATGCGTGGAAGTCCTGAACTCATGTACACAACCTCCTCCTCAATATCCCCTGGGAGCGAGCCATTATCGGAGACATCAGCAAGAGACCATACAAAAGGAACAAAAAATATTCACCGTCTGAACAACTCTTCAGAACTAGCGGACAAGACTACACCCAACAAAACAAAGTTTACGTTTATTTTGGCAAAATTTGGACAACATACACCAGGTTACCATTTGTGATGTACAAGTTAATCGTACTAGTGACAATTATAAATATCACCGAAGCTTGGGACTCCAAGAGCAACATATTCATGACCTTAATATGTCAAGAAATGCTTTCTTTGCTGGTAGAGATGTATGCATGCCACATCCACCTTCTGTTGGAGCAGGAATCCCATGGGTAGCACAGCCCATTTCTGACTGTGATACCTGCACTCTATTGGGTGTTCTCACTAATGGGATTTTTAACAGAAGCACATGTCATGACGTGACTGCTCCTCCAGCCTCACCATGTTGCATTCCAGGTTTAGGGTCCTGCAATTTGACGTCAACCACACCTGTTATGACAGACTTACTCTTACCAATGACATTTAGTTGGTGTGTTGAAAATCTATCCTCAGACTCTAATGACTTGGGAAAAATTCCCAGTGCTGCATGTGGTTTCGTAATTAAAATGGGAACGTCACTGAAGACAGAAATTTCATCATCCACACGACAAAAGAATGAGGATGTGGAAGTATGTATTAGGCGAACTAGCTCATTATCTAAGCTATTGAATGTGAATCAATGGTGCAGAATCCCCCCTCCAACAGGCATGTTTTGGCTATGTGGAACCTCAATCTATAGTGTACTACCAGTCAAGTTTAATGGCAGGTGCACCTTAGTCTATGCCCTACCCGCAGTTAGAGAAAACTTGAAATCCACTCCAGTCCTAACAACAGAAGATACCAACTTTCAAAATCCTCCACGTTTAAGTGATTCAGTTCCTACCATTAACCGGGAGGATGGTTGCATTCCGGGCTTCACTTGTGCCCAAACCTGGTGGTCAAGAACTCTTGGGGCATTAATTCCAAGTTATGGTGTTATGCAAGCTCTGGATCAAGTTGTAACCATCCCAGTGAAATTTTTCAACTGGTCAAAATCACAAAATAATTTAGGGGAGGGTCCCTCAACTGAAAACGACACATAACACAGTAGTGCATTACAAAATGTTTATATAAATAAAGGCAATCCACAGATCATTAAGGCGTGTGTATGAAAAACAGTCAATAAAGTATTTTTGACTACAAAACAAACCATCGCATTTATCATTTATCAAAATAAAGGACAAAAAAACATATCTGGTTGAATGAGTACTCGTCTCTAAACTGAAATGAGCACTGAATTCAAATACTGAAGTCCTCAATGATGACAGGAGTTAACAAAATCCAATAGTCCGATAGCAAGGGTAGCATTAATAATCAGCAATCCGAGTTTCCTCAAAACATAGAGTGGGTTGCAATTCTTTGATGTTGATTTGTCCCACGATGAGCACAGAGTTTTGATGAAGTTACTTCTTAGTCCATTGATGAGGCATTCAAAGTAAAGAAGAAAACGGAAAGACAGAAACAAAAAGAGTTCTTCTACAAAACAAACAAACAACTAGTATTAGCATTTAACAACAACCCATAATTTCACCACTAGATAAATTTACAAAATAAGTGCAAAGTTACACAGCACAGAATAAACTGATACACTTACTTGAGCTGAAAACCTAAGTTTCTCAAACTGAACTCCGTTTGCGGTAAGGTTATGTAAGTGAAAGCCATGCTTCCGCTTAACCAAACAGGTATGTCTTACTCTTCTTCTTCTTCTTCTTCTTTTAAATTTAATGGCGGTTGGCAAACCAACTTAAATGGTGCATTCCCGCCACCTACTGGATAGGAGTGTGGAGCGCATAATGATTGGAAGTTTACTTGAAATTCACATGACTTGTGTCTTTGGTCGTAATACTTTTTTTGTTTGACTTGAGCTCGTTCCACATTTTCCCTTACTATGTCGATGAGCAGTTTTTGACGGTCTAAGGTAGGATAAACAGGATTTTCAGGACTGGAAAAATTTTTGGAGGGCTCTCTCCATTGGCCCTTTCAGTTTACGGCCAAGAGTTATCTCTGCAGGTGAAAATCCTGTACTCTCGTGCCATGCTGAGTTTATAGCGAATCGGAATTCCGACAGCCATCTGTCCCAATGCTTGTGTTGTTCTCTTACATATGAAGCAATCATGGGTTTTAAATTCCTGTTGACTCTCTCCGTCAAATTAGTTTGCGGATGATATGCAGTGGTAAGTTTCTGTATTACCCCCCACTGTTTGCATAAAAGGTCGAGAAGGTGAGAGGTGAACTGTGTACCTCTATCAGAAGCGAGATACGCCGGTGTTCCCCATCTCGTGAACATTTCCTCCATCATAATTCTTGCAATGAGTGATGCTTTAGCAGGTCTCATTGGGAATAGCTCTACCCACTTGGTAAAATAATCTACCACAACAAGTAGATATTCATTCTGCTTAGGGCTTTGGGGAAAAGGTCCCATAATGTCCACACCTAGCATATATCCTGGTTCAATGACAGGAGTGCTTTGTAACTGTCCAGGAGCCTTGGTAGTAGCAGCCTTGTACTTTTGACATGTTTGGCATTCCTTACAGTACTTCCACACATCATTTCGAATACTAGGCCAGTATACCGATTCTAGTAGCCTAAGTAAGGTTTTCATCTTCCCTAAATGACCACTGAGAGGATTGTCATGTGCATACTGTAAAAATACCCGTCTAGAAGCATTGGGGATGACTAATTGCACTTTCTGGCCCTTTTGACCATCTGGAACACTCCGAAAGAGAAATCCATTCTCCATCACATAATGTACTCTCATCACATCTTCGGTAGACTGCTCTCCGACTTTGATTGCTAACTCTAGGATTTCAGGATCATTATTCTGTTCCATAGTTATTAGTGAGAGATCCACCGGTACATTGCATGGTAGAGACAGATTCAGTGGTGGTACTGATGAGTAGGGTATCTGGTGTGCAGTCGAGACCCCTTGATAAAACATCAGGAACAATGTTGCACTGTCCTTTTCGATACCTTACAGTGAAACGGAAATCTTGCAGCCTTATGGTCCAACGAATCAGACGAGAAGAAAGTTTAGGGTGTTGAAATGCCCATGTCAAAGCATTGTCAAGTCAAGTCAAGTCACCTTTATTTATATAGCGCTTTTAACAATACAGATTGTGTCAAAGCAACTGAACGGCATTAATTAGGAAAATAGTGTCAATAATGCAAAATTACAATAGTAAACACTCATTTTTCAGTTAAAGATTGAGCTGCTCTTTCAGAAAAACTGGGGATAAACCGATGATACCTACCGGCCAGTCCTAGAAACCTTTGCACCTCCTTGATGTTTTGAGGTATAGGAAAAGATTAAATGGCAGAGACTTTGGCTGGATCAGTTTTCACTCCCTCTTGTGTCACAATGTGTCCAAGAAATGAAAGTGAGCGTTGGATGAAGTTACACTTTTTAAGATTTAGAGTGAGACCTGCCTTGTGAAGACATGCAAACACCTGTTCAAGATGCTGGAGATGGTCAGCAACGTTACTAGAATAGACAACAATGTCGTCAATATAGACCATGCAGCACTTTCCTTTAACCTCCCTTAACACATGTTCCATGAGTCTTTGGAATGATGCTATCCACTATGGCAACAACATAGCTGTTCCGGAGTATTAACGGAATGGCGATGTTTTTAAAATCACGAGCATCTGAACTCTGATCCAGCAACACAACTCGATTGGCACCCTGTGAGGATTTGCGTTGGAAATCGGGAGGAACCGGAGATTTCTTCTTCTGCTCTTCACTGTTGACTTGGCTCCAGTACCTCTTTGACTCATTGAAATCCTTCTCAATTTGGGTTCCAAGTTGCACTAATTCTCCCACATTTTTAACCGTTCAGCAATTACTTCATCACTGAGGGGTCGAACTTCGAAATACTCTTCACAGCGCTCCACAAACAAAACAGGATCATCCTCAACTGCATTCGTGAAACTGGGGAAGTCCATCTTTACAGGTGGGTTATACTGAATGGTAGAAGGGTTATTTTGAATGGAAACACTACTAGTCGTATTATGAATTGGAGAGTGGGAAGCATTTACTGGAACATTTACTTTAGGAACTCTTGGAGTAGAAGAATTTGGGCTCAGTAACTGAAATCTTTGTTCTAATTGCTGGTCCCTTCTCTTTAAACAATCAACAATCGATTGACCCAAGTCCTTAACCATCAGCTCCATCTGTTGCTTGACTCTTCCACATTAACGTCAGACATTATAAGCCATCTTTTATTCCAATTTTTTACACTGCACATCAAACGCATCAAAAGAAATTTCTCACTCACCCTTCGATCGATGTTAGCCATTTGGTTTTCAATCTCAATGAGACGTTCCATTAAAGTTGTGTCACAGTTGGGGCTGACTTCTTCATTCACCTCTATTGGTGGTGGCGGAGGAGGGAAACATGAATCGTCCACATGAACATTATGCTCTATTTGCTCACTGTCTTCATCAGAATCAATATATAAATCACTAAATGTGTTTATCAGTTCTCTCATCGATTCTCTTCTGGTTGTGAATGTCTCTGATGAAAAATCCATGCCACCAATGCACTCATCTTTATCCATAGCAGATGACGGTAAAAAACTACAATAATGAACTAAGACTGCTTACCAAATTGATTTTTTCTACACCTGTGTGTTTTCAAAGCTGAGGGTCCCTGTTCGGGCGCCAATTTGTAACCATCCCAGTGAAATTTTTCAACTGGTCAAAGTCACAAAATAATTTAGGGGAGGGTCCCTCAACTGAAAACGACACATAACACAGTAGTGCATTACAAAATGTTTATATAAATAAAGGCAATCCACAGATCATTACGGCATGTGTATGAAAAACAGTCAATAAAGTATGTTTGACTACAAAACAAACCGTCGCATTTATCATTTATCAAAATAAAGGACAGAAAAACTTATCTGGTTGAATGAGTACTCGTCTCTAAACCGAAACAAGCACTGAATCCGAATACTGAAGTCCTCAATGATGATAGGAGTTAACAAAATCCAATAGTCCGATAGCAAGAGCAGCATTAATAATCAGCAATCCGAGTTTCCTCAAAACATAGAGTGCGTTGCAATTCTTTGATGTTGATTTGTCCCTCGATGAGCACAGAGTTTTGATGAAGTTACTTCTTAGTCCATTGATGAGGCATTCAAAGTAAAGAAGAAAACGGAAAGACAGAAACAAAAAGAGTTCTTCTACAAAACAAACAAACAACTAGTATTAGCATTTAACAACAACCCATAATTTCACCACTAGATAAATTATTTACAAAATAAGTGCAAAGTTACACAGCACAGAATAAACTGATACACTTACTTGATTGAGCTGAAAACCTAAGTTTCTCAAACTGAACTCCATTTTCAGTAACTGAAATCTTTGTTCTAATTGCTGGTCCCTTCTCTTTAAACAATCAACAATTGATTGACCCAAGTCCTTAACCATCAGCTCCATCTGTTGCTTGACTCTTCCACATTCACGTCGGACATGATAAGCCATCTTTTCTTCCAATTTTTTACACTGCACATCAAACGCATCAAAAGAAACTTGCTCACTCACCCTTCGATCGATGTTAGCCATTTGGTTTTCAATCTCAGTGAGACATTCCATTAAAGTTGTTTCACAGTTGGGGCTGACTTCTTCATTCACCTCTAATGGTGGTGGCGGAGGAGGGAAACATAAATCGTCCACATGAACATTATGCTCTACTTGCTCGCTGTCTTCATCAGAATCAATATATAAATCACTAAATGTGTTTATCAGTTCTCTCATCGATTCTCTTCTGGTTGTGAATGTCTCTGATGAAAAATCCATGCCACCAATGCACTCATCTTTATCCATAGCAGATGACGGTAAAAAACTACAATAATGAACTAAGACTGCTTACCAAATTGATTTTTTCTACACCTGTGTGTTTTCAAAGCTGAGGGTCCCTGTTCGGGCGCCAATTTGTAACCATCCCAGTGAAATTTTTCAACTGGGCAAAATCACAAAATAATTTAGGGGAGGGTCCCTCAACTGAAAACGACACATAACACAGTAGTGCATTACAAAATGTTTATATAAAATAAAGGCAATCCACAAATCATTACAGCATGTGCATGAAAAACAAAAAAAGTATTTTTGACTGCAAAAACAACCCGTCGCATTTATCATTTATCAAAATAAAGGACAAAAAAACGTATCTGGTTGAATGAGTACTTGTCTCTAAAACGAAATGAGCACTGAATCCGAATACTGAAGTCCTCAATGATGATAGGAGTTAACAAAATCCAATAGTCCGATAGCAAGAGTAGCATTAATAATCAGCAATCCGAGTTTCCTCAAAACATAGAGTGCGCTGCAATTCTTTGATGTTGATTTGTTCCTCGATGAGCACAGAGTTTTGATGAAGTTACTTCTTAGTCCATTGAAGTTAGAAGTTTATCTGAAGCTGTACAAAAGCTAGCCTATGATACAGCTTTGGCCATTGGCAACATTTCTAATGCTTTAGCCTCACACCAACTTATGATACTACAGAACAGAATGGCACTGGATTATATTCTTGCTACACAAGGGGGAGCATGTACCATTATTGTTCCTGAATGTTGCACTGGCTTGGTTGACCCAACCAATAACCTAGATAAAATACAAAGGGACATTAGGAAATTATCACTGAAATTGCATGATATGACTGTAGAAAATTTCTCATGGTTTGGAAACATCTTTGGCAAGTCATGGTCATGGCTTAGAGAAATAGTAGTTTTGTTACTGTATTTTTTCCTATTCTGCTACATATGTTTATGTTTTATAAAATGTCTTACACAACGAATTACTGCCCCCTCTAGAAAAGAAGTAATAGCAGTATCAGTAACAAAGAGGAATTATTATCCATAGATGATTAGTTTTTCTTAGGGTTATTGTTGTTATTGTTGTTTGTTTGTTTTTCTCTCCTTCTCATTTAGTGACATTAAAAAAAAAATTATATATGTGATTCAATATTATCAAAGGCACTGGTTTTAATGACTAGCCTTGTTTTAAAGTTGTATATGGTGAGAGTTCTCTAGGAACTCTCAAAGGGGTAAATGTGGGAAAATAATCCTCAAAGACACCGTAATAACAATTGACCATCTGTATTTTTTCTTATAACCAAATTCTCTCCTCTTTGATTGAGGTCAGCTGTCCTCGGGATGTTGACATAGCCTTTGTTCCTGTGAGACTCAGCTACGAGATATTGACTTAATCTTAGTTCCTGTAACCAGAGGGGGGCTTAAACCCTTTTGGTAAGGTCGTTTAGATGATTATGAGATAGACCTGCTGGAGTTTTACGATCGGGGGTAAATTCCTGCTCTATTCTGTTGTTCTTTGATCTAATGATGTCACCTCTGAATACTGTGTCAACATCCCAAAGGACGACCCCTGAAATGCCTTTAAAAAGTAAGACACCTCTGTATTAGTTAGACTTTTGATGACTGCAGCACCACGCAGCGCATTCTCAATAAAGAGTCCTGCTG
>NW_015539935.1:46067-46324 GCF_001515605.1 Sinocyclocheilus anshuiensis
AAACACATTATTTTCCACATACTGTACATTATTGTTTCTCCTCTATGCCCCGCCTTTTTGAAACGTGTCGATTTTTACAAACCTCATCGGTCTGAAAAAGCGAGGTGTGCTCTGATTGGTCAGCTATCCAGTGCATTGTGATTGGACGAATTCCTCAAGCGTGTGACGGAATTGTTACGTACCTTACCATATTGTGATGCCTGCGGCAACCACATGTGACGACCCCGGGCTGGACTCCGCTTCGTCCACGGTGAAAG
>NW_015539935.1:46717-51248 GCF_001515605.1 Sinocyclocheilus anshuiensis
GTAAGTACGTTTTTTATATTTAAAGAGTTTTTATATTTTATATTTTTTATATTTAAAGCGAGTTTTTTGGGCAGTGTAGAGTAGGGCTTGTTGTTTGTCATTTCTCCGATCACAAATGCAGAAATGGTTTTATGTTTACGCGGTGCGATGCAATGCAACGCATAAAAAGACAGTATAAGTCATTATAAGTCATTATAATCCGTAATTATGTCCCCACTGGATGCAACAAATGCCTCATTTATAATGGATTTTAATGTTTTTGTCTCGTCGCTCCGGCCGGGACAAGGCATCACAAAATGGCAAGGGGTGTAACATTTCCATCACACGCTTGAGGTATTCAGCCAATCACAACGCATCGGCTAGCTGGCCAATCAGAGCACGCCTCGCTTTTCAGACCGATGAGCTTTGTAAAAATCGACGCGTTTCAGAAAGGCGGGGCATAGAGGAGAAACAATAATGTACAGTATGTGGAAAATAATGTTTTCTTTACTTTAAACTGCATAAACACATTTCATTACACCAAATACACAAAATAATGTTATTTTTAGCAACATCATATGACCCCTTTAATTTTTACAAGTCAGTGCATGATCTTCTTTCTTTTGAACTGAAATGGTGTAGCAAAGGATGATTGTGCTCTGTTTTTGAAGGTGAATTGTTTTTTGCACATTTCCTGTGATTATGTATTATTTTTGTACAATGTGATCTATATTTTGTGAACTTGTTTATTGTCCATTTGTAATAAAGAGCTATTCAAATTAAATTCTCTCTCTCTCTCTCTCTCTCCTTACTGTCAAGTAACTTTAGTAACTTGTGCATTGTTTTACTTGCTTTTGACATATCCGACCGAACTACAAATGTTCCAGTGCTGTCTGTGAGAAAGGGATATTCGCTCGAGAAGCTCACACATTATTTGCGCCGCCGTGCACTCAATCAACTCTGCTCTTTGCTTATCAGCTTGCGCACATCAGCTATACAGGCATGAACATTGAATGTTTCACATTATATTAATTACATGCATGTACTTCATAGACATTCTTACTCTCTAATAAGCCCATTCTAACTTTGTTTGTTCTGCACTGTTCACACACTTTATCGACGTTTGATATCGGAGCATTTTTATGAGTATGAGTATGATGGGCACAGTATTGGGCCCATCTCTTTTAAAAAACATTTATGGGGTAATCAAAAATAGTTCAGTGGTGCACAGTCAACAGAATGGCATGAAAGGACACTTAAAAGGCATCGTAAAGTGGTGCATGGTGTGAGCTGCTGAAAAATAGTAATACACCTGACTGATGCAGAAAATTTGTGAGAGCACATCTTTTGCACACAGGCCACAACTTTTAAAATTGCATCTTAATACACACTCCTTCTGACAAAGAAGTTATTTATAATCTCAAACTTTGAGAAGGTATTAAAAGCACTATTTTACAGCATGCTCTAATAATATCAGTGTAAATAAAAAATGCATAATCTGCATTATTGAGACATTAGATGCATTCTGGGAATTGTGCCCCATAGCTTCCCGTAAAAAAAAAGAAAAGAAAAGAAAGGTATTTGCACTCTTAAAGAATGTTTTTTTTATGTTTACTAATGCACATGCCTTCTTGGAACAATTGGCTGTGGTGAGACGAAAATATTTTGATGACTAAAGACAGCACTAAAGCCAACCTGAATGTACAAATGTTTGTTCTGATGTCCCTGTATGTCTGACAGAGGGTGTGACTGAGTTTGATTGAGTAGCACAGAAAAGCTGGGTTTCAATAGTATCTGCAAAAACTCTCTAATGGTTTAGAGCTCTCTAGCACGCATTAGAGTTTGTCATGAGTTTAAATCTTAGCAAATCTACTTAACTCTCTACTTGTAGTTTTATTTCTACTACCAAGGTAATTTATAAGTATAAATATAAATATAAGTATTTTACAATTCAACAAACTGTAAAATTTTTATAACTTTGTATAATCAAATTTTTAAGCTTTTGTAAGATCTGCTTATGCCCATTAAGTTTAGGGTTCAACCTTCATGGTGACACTTTACCTACAAATTGTAAATTTTTGTACAAGTTAGGCTCATATG
Source organism: Sinocyclocheilus anshuiensis (assembly GCF_001515605.1). Taxonomy (NCBI): domain Eukaryota; kingdom Metazoa; phylum Chordata; class Actinopteri; order Cypriniformes; family Cyprinidae; genus Sinocyclocheilus; species Sinocyclocheilus anshuiensis. The sequence goes on from NW_015539935.1 coordinate 48,797, forward strand.
AAATAGCCAACCCAAACAAAACTTACAAATTTCACGAGGATTGGATTGACTGCATTTACATTGTTAATCTTTTCTATTACACTTTATTTGGATAGCCCACATTGTTCTCACTGAGAGACGATGTGGGGAAAACCTCTTTCTCACCTTTTCTCACATTTGTTCATTTTCATCCACTCCCCCCCCACCCGTATTTTCATTGCATTTATAATTTTCAAAAATACTGGGTACAGAAACCAAAATAATATGTATAATGTTAGTTGGCTTAGTTCATTTTGCAAATAGATATTTCCTTCAGTTATTTTCACACTTAATTATGCCCATTAAAATGTATTCTACAAGGTTTTGTTTCTTTCACTATTCTTTTTTTTTTTGCTCTATGGTACTTTATTTTTAAGTTAATAGCACATTAGAGCTGCTCCATTGCAACGGCTCAGTACTGTAGTCACAATACTTTTTCCTGTAATAATGCAAGTGCCACAGTTACGTTCTGTTTGTCTCAGTTTTCATTAACTTTTTTTTTTTTTCTTCCCTCATGTGTTCCTTGACCTAGTTTTCCCTCGAGTCTGATCATGTCATTATGTTCAGGTGTATCTTGTTTAGTATCTTCATTAGTCTGTTTATTTATGTTCTGTCTGTTGAGTCTGTGTTGGTCAGGTCTCGTCTATGGTATGTGTGTGTCACCAGCCAGCCTGTAGGTGGAAATTACCTTTATGTGGATTAATTAAAGACTGTTTGACTTCATCATCATCTTCCTGCATGTTCATTTCGACACCGTTACGTGACAGAAGACCCGACCTTACAATAAGAAAAACCTTCTTATTTAAATTTACCTCCATTTATTTTTTATTTTTTGTCAGTGTTTTTGTTCTCCGTTTCTGATGGATTTCACAGCACAATTAACTGCTTTGGCCCGGAGTGGCCGGCGCTTTAAGGACTACATGCTGCATTTTTGTCATCCTGCCATCCGCTCATTATTGGACGACGAGACATTAAAATCTTTCTATTGGATCGGGGTAAACTATGAACATCCAGTAGACCTCCCAGAGGACTTAGCTGGAGGGAGTCTGTGATCAGGTGTCTGGAGAGTGTCTATCCCCGATCCACACCACAGCCGGGCCCACAGCCCAGCCAAGTGTCACCCTACTGCACGGAGAGCCAGTGCCTACCGTGATCGAAGAGCCATCGCTGAGAGGAGCGATAGAGCTGAGGATTGCCCGAGAGCAAGAGCCTCAATCGTCTGACCAGGTGTGTGAGCCGGCAATGAACACTATGGTGGAAAATACAGTGGAGAGCGGGGAAGCTGAGGAAAGCCCTGTCCACTGCACCACCGCTGAGGGTGAACTAACACTGGACTCAGGAGATTTAATAGACTTTTTTAATCCTCCTCTTATGGACCTCGTTTCATCTTCAGCCTTGCTACCACTTCATTCTGTCAGCCCCCTACATAATCTGCATTATTGAGACACAAGATGCATTCTGGAAGTTTTGCCCCGTAGCTTCCTGTAAAAAAAAAAAAAAAAAAAGGTATCTCATGTGTACATTTGTAACCCCACAACCATATACAACCTTATGCGTGTATGTATCTCTTACTTCCATAGTTACTTAGAGTCAGTAGAAATTGTGCTTGGGGATAATCAAAATAAAGCAGTCTTAGCAGATATTAAGACAGTCTATTAAAACTCTAATGACTGGCATTTGGCATGTAGTTGCAAAGTTACTTATAGTTACTAGAATGTCTAAGTATGTGTTACCATATTTTTATTCTCTAAATCTAACACACAAAAACCTTTCTGAATTGTTACATTTTCATTAGGATACAATTTGCTACATTGGCTAGTTCAACCCTGTCTCTTGAGTATTCAAGACTATAATTTTACTATAATTCAGTAAGGTGTATGTGACAGTATGGTGTCTCGTCCATTTGACACATTATGAATGGGGATGGAAATTGCTATGATAAGTTTTGTGAAAAATACAATATTATTTGTACTCAGGAATTATATGTGTCTTTGTTGAAAGCTGTTCCTGCTGGTTTGGTTCATTTGATTAAAGGTGCATTGTGTTATTTACCTGTGATACCAAGATTAGGTAATCTAACCATCTCTGGTATTAATTTTACAGAGGAGAGTTGTAAAAATAAGATTTTAAGAACATTAGTAAATACACAGATTTTCCCTTCTAAGGTAAAAAAATAATAATAATAAAGAGAGAGAGACTCATTTTTGATTTTCTTGAAGATAAAGTGGTTCGAATTAGAACAAGAATTCTCTCTTTTTCACTAAAACTATTAACAATATTTGTCCCTGTAATGAGTGTAATGAGTACAGTTTTAATTTGGATTGTAATGAGTGCAGTCAGTGCACCTTTTGTGAAGCAGATATCTCAGATATCTAAAGTTTAAAGTATGTAATACCTGACTTTGATTTTAAAACTTTAAAATATTTGTCCTTTT
>NW_015539935.1:55264-57851 GCF_001515605.1 Sinocyclocheilus anshuiensis
GACTGTCCCACTTTAAATAAGCGCCCCTGATTAGTGACAAACACAAGCTCATAGATGTAACCAGAGTAGTACTTTCCAGAGATCTGAATAATTGCTTCTTTGTCGTAGAGTATCATTTCCATCGGATTGCCACTATTTACACCAACCTCTGCTGTCCAGTTACTCTCGTACCTCAGCTGGAACCTAAACAAAAATGTCAATAATGTTCAAATAGTGCATATGCCATAAAGAATTACATGTACGATCTAAAATTCTATTATATAAATTAAATCACAAATGCTTCCCTGAGAGAAATAATTTGTAGTATCAATATATGACAATAAATTCTTTGTAACTCCAATTTCTGATCTCTACTTGACAAGGTTTTTAAATATACTTTTGTAACATGATTTTTCAAAGCCATAATTTAATATTTGAGGTGCTTGAGGATACTTACCCAGAGATATAGCCGCCCCAGTAGTTATTGTATTCCCAGACTCTGATACCAGTGATGCGACCCTCACTGGCAGTGGAAAATTCAATCCCACTGCCGTCCCCAGCAGCAGGTGAGTAAGAGAAAAGATCAGGTAAAGCTGAAAGAGGGAATAAGAGCTATTAAAACTGTCTTGCATGTATTTCAACTATGATTTAAAGGATTATTCAAGAAAATGAACATCAGCGCTGAAGTTACCTAAACTTATAAAGTAAGCTGTCTTTTGTTCACATTGTATCTGTTTATCTTGGACCTTGACTTCTGACTGACTATTGTAATTATGCCTGAGTTGCTATTTTTATCTATTAATTTATTTATTAAAAAAAAATGTTTTACTTAGTTGCTTACTTTTTTGAGCTGAACAATTGTATCAGACATGTGGTAATACTCACGCGCTGCCATGCCCAAGGCATAAACTGCAGAGAGAATCAGGAAAAACTGCAACATTTTGGAATAAATTGCTGTCCCGCACATTCAAGGAATCTAAGGAAATCATTGTATCTGATTGTAATATCAAATTAGAGTTATTCTGGATTTGTGAATTTCATGATGTTTCTGATACAAACACTTTTAGATGCAGAGCAAATCATGTAACATTCAAATCAGTGGCAATTAATAAACCACTTTTGATGATTTATATGATGAAAATGACTAAACTGCAATTAATTATAATTAATTTGGTAAAATTTAACAGACTGCTAAATGATTACTAAATGATTAACATGATGCTAAATACATATACACAAGTGCTCATCTATAACAAGGGGGAAAATATCATAGCATTTACAAAATCAACAACAACAACAAACAGATGTGATATATATGAATAAAGATCTAGTATTTCCATTACCTGTAGACAGGTATGTGGTTGATAGTTGAAGAGACTAGTGTGTTGACTAAACCTGCTCGTACACTTTTCTGCTCATCAGACTTTTGTTATTGGTTGAACAATGTCATCTGCTTTCTTACACTCCTCAGATGGAATGTTTTAGAGCTCACAACTATGGCATGATTGGCATCAAAATATCACAGCTACCAACTTTCAGATTTAAAGGATCATTTTATAAACTATAGATTAACTATCAGAACTTAATTCAAAATATCTGAATTGTGTGCCAAATTTTATTCTACTGTTTAAAGGGGTCATATGATGCGATTTAAATTTTTCCTTTCTCTTTGGAGTGTTTGTAATATTCAAATCAGTGGCAATTAATAAACCACTTTTGATGATTTATATGATGAAAATGACTAAACTGCAATTAATTATAATTAATTTGGTAAAATTTAACAGACTGCTAAATGATTACTAAATGATTAACATGATGCTAAATACATATACACAAGTGCTCATCTATAACAAGGGGGAAAATATCATAGCATTTACAAAATCAACAACAACAACAAACAGATGTGATATATATGAATAAAGATCTAGTATTTCCATTACCTGTAGACAGGTATGTGGTTGATAGTTGAAGAGACTAGTGTGTTGACTAAACCTGCTCGTACACTTTTCTGCTCATCAGACTTTTGTTATCGGTTGAACAATGTCTTCTGCTTTCTTACACTCCTCAGATGGAATGTTTTAGAGCTCACAACTATGGCATGATTGGCATCAAAATATCACAGCTACCAACTTTCAGATTTAAAGGATCATTTTATAAACTATAGATTAACTATCAGAACTTAATTCAAAATATCTGAATTGTGTGCCAAATTTTATTCTACTGTTTAAAGGGGTCATATGATGCGATTTAAATTTTTCCTTTCTCTTTGGAGTGTTACAAGCTCTTGGTGCATAAAGAAGATCTGTAAAGTTGCAAAGACTAAAGTCTCAAATCCAAAGAGATATTCTTTATAAAAGTTAAAAGTCAACCACGCCTACCTAAAACGGCTCATTCTAACATGCCCCCACATGTCTACGTCACGATGTGGGAAGATTTGCATAACGCCGCCCAAATGTTCACGCAAAGAAAGAAGGCGTAACTTTTATTCTCGCTGTAGTATTGTTGTTGCTGCCGCCGTCATCTCGTGAAGGCGCTGTGTGTTTTGTTGTGAACGCGAAACTACTTTGTTTGGCCTTCCAAAAGAGGACGATAGCCGCTTCGTCATGCC
>NW_015539935.1:58608-63246 GCF_001515605.1 Sinocyclocheilus anshuiensis
GATGCGTTTCAAAAAGGCGGGGCATAGAGGAGAAACAATAATGTACAGTATGCGGAAAATAATGTGTTTTTTGAACTTTAAACCGCATAACCACATTTCATTACACCAAATACACAAAATAATGTTCTTTTTAGCAACATCATATGATCCCTTTAAGGAAAACAAGAATTGGAAGCACTATTTTTGTATCTTACTGTTTCAGATTTTGTTGATGTCCTTTAATTAATTTAGATCAATTATATTAACATCAAACTTACTTCACATTACATTATTCTAATTACCTGTCCTTTGTAATATACATCATATGTTCATTGCCTTTTACAACAATGATTCTTTGTGAATCCCAATTTAAATAAAATGATTTCAAATAATTCACATCAGTAAAAAAAAAAAAAAATCATGATACAAGGTTTTCTACAATTGTTGTACATTTACATAACATTTGTGTGGCTTCTCTGTAAAATATCCCAGTCAGTTAATGAACCATACATGTTACTTGTTTATTTCACCTTCACTCAGTTAACATCAGCTCATACCACACTGGTTTTACTTTGTTTTCTTCACAGATCACGTTTCATATATTTTAAGTTCTGACACTGTTTCCTGTGCACTAAACAAGTTGGTTGTTAATGGAAATGACAACACAGCTTTGGGACAATCATAATTTGAGCAATTTACACAATAAGCGTTTTTAAACAAACAACAACAACAAAAAAATGTATGTTTTTATTTATTCATGTCACTCGTTGTTTACATCATGATAATCGTCATTAAATGAAATAATTACTATTTTACAGCTCTAGAAAAAAAATTAGACCACTCCAAAATGTTCTTAAAGCAGCAATCTTTTTATCAAGGAAAAGTATAAAAACCACTGCTGTGGTCATCACTGTCCTCTCGCAGTAGGACTAGCTGGACGGCAAAAACTGTACTAGCAGTACCTCAAAAATAATTGTAATCAAATAATAACTATTGACCATGCCAAAAGAGTTGAAAAAAAAAAGTTTTCAGTGAGGAAAAGAAGGGTTCAACTCTGGCTTTACTGGCAGGGATACAGTGAGCATCAGGTTGCTTATATTCTTAAAATTTCGAAGACAGCAGTTCATAAGAACAAGGTCAAGCTGCAGACATTGGGGACAACAAAGCCACAGACCTGCAGAGGGTGAAAATTACTCTCCACTGACTGGGATGACGGACAACTCATTCAAATGTCACTCAACAACCATAGGATGACATCAAGTGAACTACAAAAAGAACGGCAAACGGCACAGCGAGGACTGTTCAAAACAGGCAAAGCTTTGCCAACATCATGGTCATCTAATAGTTAGATGGAGACCTGGAGAGGCCTACAAGCCACAGTGTCTCGCACCCACTGTGAAATTTGGTGGAGGATCTGTGATGATCTGGGCGTGTTTCTGCAAGACTGGAATTGGGCACATTTGTCTTTGTGAATGGCGCATGAATTAAGCCACGTACAAGGTTGTCCTGAAAGAAAACTTGCTTTCTTTCTGCTCTGACAATGTTCCCCAACTCTGTGGATTGGTTTTCCCAGCAGGACAATGCTCCATGCCACACATCCAGGTCAATCAAAGTAGGGATGGAGGGCAACCAGATCAAGACCCTGTCATGGCCAACCTAATCTCCAGAACTGAACCCCATGGAAAACCTCCAGAATGTGACCAAGAGGAAGATGGATGGTCACACGCAATCAAATAAAGCCAAGATGCTTGATTTTTTTTGCACCAAGACTGTTGGAGAACATGCCAAGAAGCATGAAAGCTGTGATTGAAAATCAGGGTTATTCCACCAAATATTGATTTCTGAACTCTTCTTAAGTTAAAACCTTAGTATTGTGTTGTTTAAAATGTTTTCTTTGCATTATTTGAGGTCTAAAAACACTGCATCTTTTTTGCTATTTTGACCAGTTGTCATTTTCTGCAAATAAATGGTCTAAATGACGTTTGGAATTTGGGAGAAGTGTTGTCAGTTGTTAAAATGTTAATTTTACTTAAACACATACCTATAAATAGTAAAACCAGAGAAACTGATCATTTTGCAGTGGTATTTACATTTTTCCAGAGCTGTATATTGGATTTCCATATTTTAAGATTGAAAGTCTGAAAAAGATAAAATAATAAAATCTATACATATTAGGGATGGGAAGATTCGAGGCAGATCCCAAACACGGGCGACACTGGGTTGTGACTGAGGCCAAGATGGACGGAAGTGGAGTAGAGTCCGGAAAGTGATCTGGATTTGGAGGATGTAGATGGCGGGGGAAATGAAAGAAACAAAAGTAGTAAGTGGACTTTAGTAGAAAAGCGGAAAAGAAGGAAAGATTGGAGCCAAACATCAGGAACAGAAAGTGAGAGAGAATGTCATCAGATGAGAACAAGAAAGGAGGAGTTTAAGGTATTGGTGAAGTTTATGTCGGAAGAAGCAAGTAGTTTGAATCCCTTGAAATTGACTAAGTCACTGAAGGAAATGGTAGGAAATATTGAAAGTGCTAAGATGTTGCGAGATGGAAAAATGATAATTTTCTGCAAAGACAGTAAACAACAAAAGGCTGCTCTAGGGATTAAGACTATTTTAGGGCAAAAGGTTACTAGTCAAGTTATGGGAGAAAAGAAATGGATGAGAGGAGTTATTCCTGGAATACCAACGAATGTATCAATTGATACGATTAAGAAAAGCATGTCAGGAGCAAAAGTGATAGATGCGAGGAGGCTGAAATATACCCGAGACAAAGAGAGGATGGACAGTCTTTCTGTAATGGTACATTTTGATGAAGAAAAATTGCCGGTGTTCCGGTGAATTCAGTTTCCCTGTTTCCCCCTCACAGCGCCTGCGCAACTTCGCAGTGTTGCCAAGTCCGCGGTTTTCCAGCGGTAGTTTGTAGTAGCAATTGCGCGGTTTCATTTTAAATATCCTGGCAACCCTAAAACTTCAGTACTAAAATCATGACGTCATGATTTCGCCCCGGCTAAGCAAGTCAGCTTATGGTGGTTTTGCTGTCTTTCTGCAAGCAACGTTCATTTCACCATGTTAATTAGATCATTTGTAATCAAATACGTATTAATGTACGTGACGTCCTGTTCAATCGCAACATAGAGTCAGATTTCCCTGCTAATTCTAGCGTTTGCCTGTTACGAAGTGTAACACCATTCATTACAATTAGACAGTTAAATACCTTCGTCAGGGGCATTCTTTGTTCAGACGCTCATTTCCATTTTTTTGTTATTGTTGTTGTTAGTGTGTGTGTATGTATGTGTTTCTGTCAAACAACTTAAGCCTTGTCGAAATAACAACAAATAAACTATATTGCACAATGACTAGTCTCTCTTTTATTATTTTAGGAGAAAAGAAATGGATGAGAGGAGTTATTACTGGAATACCAACGAATGTATCAATAGATACGATTAAGAAAAGCATTTCAGGAGCAAAAGTGATAGATGCGAGGAGGCTGAAATATACCCGAGACAAAGAGAGGATGGACAGTCTTTCTGTAATGGTACATTTTGATGAAGAAAAATTGCCGGAAAGAGTGTTTTTAGGATTTATGAGCTATGTAGTTCGACCTTACATTCCACCCCCGCTAAGGTGTTTTAAGTGTCAAAAATATGGACATGTGGCTACAGTATGCAGAGGGAAGCAACGCTGTGCTAAATGTGGGGGGGATCATGAATACGGAAAGTGTGAGGAAGGTGTGAAACCTAAATGCTGCAACTGCGGGGGAGAACACAGTGCGGGTATGGAGGTTGTCAGATCAGGAAAAATGCGGCAAAATGTTAAGATAACGGAAGGATTAACATATGCAGAGGCAATCAAGAAAGTTCAGATGAGAGAAAAAAAGGAAGTAGCAGAAGAAACAGTCGCAGACTCAAAAAGGAGAAATGAGCGTCCGAATCAGGGAAAAGAAAACGCCGATAAGTTCCTGACTGATAAGTTGGCATTTGTTGCGTTCATCGTAGAAGTAGTTAACTGCTCTGCACAGACTGAGAGTAGAACTGAAAGAACAAGAATAATCTTAAGAGCGGCAGAAAAGTATCTGAATGTAGAAGGAGTAATAGTAGAACAGATAAATGAGAAACTGAAAATGCATGCTACTAAGTTTGCCAACCGCCATTAAACACAAAAGAAGAAGAAGAAGAAGATGGGAAGATTCCCCGATTCGCTCGATGCATCGTCTACAAGTTGTCATTTATATCGCGATGCATCGTTTCTAACATATTTGCATTGGTAAAAAACGATTTATTTATATAGAATTACTAGTGGATGCGCTATACTTTTATTATTTAGAAAGTGACCAAAATTTTATATGTAGATTGATTGTTCCTCTCTAAACTGTTTCTCAAGCGTGCTCTCTCATCACCACTGCTGCTGCGTGAATATGACGCATCACAACACCATGGAGACCTGAGGAAAAACTGGGATTAAAGTCCAAAACCTGATTTGAAATAACTTAACAAATCAATCGGGGCTAAAGCGGTTCCATGAATTACAAATTAAATTCACACAATCGCACTAATTTGTGCACGCTTATTCTTAAACAGACCTTAATGTCGATCATGGATAAAATCGATCCACCATGACAAACAGCGAATATATCTGTGCTGTTTAATGCATTTGAGACGCTGT
>NW_015539935.1:63301-69284 GCF_001515605.1 Sinocyclocheilus anshuiensis
GTTTCTTATAGCAGTTAAAATGTAGTCATTTTCTTTATTATTTATTTTCATTTTTAATTCAGTGATTTTAACTTTTAATTTAGTTGTTTTAATGCTTTAAATAACAATTTTAGATTGTTATGTTCTGATGATCTGCTATCTGTTCTGCAAACTATAAAAGGTACAGCTAATAAAACCAGAGAGAAAGGCTGCATGGTTAGAAACTGTAAAAAAAAATAAAAAAAAGTCAAATAATAGTATGTGAGACAGTGGTAATATCATTATGTTCCTATTGGTCAGTAGAGGAGCTTAGCCTGACAGTTAACCTGCATTAGACCAGGTTAGTTTCCCAGCATAAGTTGCCACAGTGACTAAGCTTGAACTAGGCCTATGTTAAATTTGCTTTATGGAACCAAATCATTTGACAATGAGTCAGACTAACTGAAATAAGCTTGGCTTATTTGGTTAACTTGTTTTATGAAACAGGCCTCGAGGCATTAAAAATGACTATATTTTCTCCATTGCGTCATATTGCATCGAATCGCATTGTGTTTGAACCGGATCGAATCGAAATATGATCGCACTGCATAGTAACAGGGGTGAATCGTATCGCATCGCAAAGGTAGCTGCTTCATATGTATCTTTTAATGTATCGTATCGTTGGCTATGCATCGAGATGCGTATCGTATCGGATTGAGTCATGAGATGCACATCCCTAATACATATAAGGCATTTGAAGAGGAGGAGAAATAAACAATAAATGCAAGGTAAAATGTTTCCATGTTTTTAATGTGATCTTCATATAACAAAAAGAAAAGATAATATATGTGAATGTCAGTTGTTAAAGAAATACAAAAAAGACAAGGCAATTCATATAATAAAGAAAATGCTAAAAAAAAAAAGAAAAAAAAAGACAGAACGGTTATGCAGCTGAAAATGAGTGTATTTTAGAAGACCCAACTAACATAGATAGGCTAAGATTAACAAAACAACATCGACTTTGTTCAAGTAACAATCATAAGAATCATGTCTATAAAAATGAGAACAGATAAAACTCAGATAAACACAGATAAAAAAAAAAGTTTCTGTAGATGTTTATTTAATGCTGGCAGGAAGAAGGTAAAGGGCACTGAACTGAACTAATTATGATCTTAAGGTGTTACACTGTTGTCAGTGGTGTGGTAGACAGCCCAGTGAGCCCCAATGGAGGTGATTCCCCATCCATTGTGTCGACCACTGAGAAAGCGTAGCTCACTTCCATCATGGGTCGGGTAGAAGTTAAATGAGAGTCCAGTAGGTTGTCCCACTTTAAAAGATCGGCCTTGACTAGTGACAAACATAAGCTCATAGATGTAGCCATAGTCATACTTTCCAGACACCTGAACGATGGATTCGTTGTCAAGAAGTGTCATCTCCATCGGAATGCCATAGTTTGCACAAACAAGTGTTGTCCAGTTACCATCATAACTCAGCTGGATTCTAAACAGATATGTGTCGTCAGTGTTCAAATAGATACACACAATGCAAGTGACTTAATTAATTTTACATTAAGTCACAATAAAACACATCTTAATTACTTTGGCACTCTTTTCGTCTGGATAGGTGATCAGTGCTGCATTGGTTCACTTACCCAGCAATGTATGCGCTACTGTATTCCCAGATTCTGATACCAGTGATGCGACCCGTATGTGCAGTGGAATATTCAGTCCCACTGCCGTCCCCAGCAGCCAGGGAGTAAGAGTAGAAATCAGGTAAAGCTGAAAGAGGGAATAACAACTAAAAGTCTGGCTGTATTATTATTATTATTATTATAAAACTGTTATTAATATAAATTATTACTATTATTATAATTACTGTTTTAATTCTCTTATTTAAAACTTTTTTTTGGTAAACATTCAAAATCATGCTGCAAAAAAAAGTATACAGTATATAATTTTCTAAAGGCCATTATTTTCTTACAGTGTGATTTTGCATGTTTGCAAAAAAAAATTAAATAAAATACAATGGTAAAAATTAAAATCACTAAAGTGGTGTGTGATACTCACGCATGGCCATGCCCACTGTACAAACTCCAGAGAGAACCAGAATAAGATTCAACATTTTGGAAAAAAGCTGCTGTCCAGTACACGACAATAATCTAATTGAAACAAAACAGATCATGCTTATGAAACAGTAAATACATTATTAAAAATAAAGGTGCTTAAAAGGTTCTTCACACCATTTTTGGTTCCACAAAGAACCATTCAGTTAAAGGTTATTTAAGGAACCATCTATTTCTTACCTTTTTATAATCTGAAGAACCTTCTTTCGTCAACAAAGAACCTTCTGTGAAACAGAACATTTCTTCAGTTGTTAAAGGTTCTTCATGGAACATTTAGAAAAAAGGTTCTTCTATGGCATCGTGAAGCACTTTTATTTTTAAGAGTATACTGCAAGAGCTATGTCCCAACTCTATGCCATTGTAAGTTGGATCTGCATCTTGTTATCACTGTGCAATTTGCTTTACATCACTTTATATCACTAGGTAGCAGTTTCCAACATCTAACTACATTACATATTGACAGAATGGTGATTAGTGTTTTCGTATATACCTAAGAACATTTCGATGATAAAAGATAATCACTGGAATTTTAGAAATATAAAGTTATTACCTGCAGTTATACTTGATGTGGTTGATATTTGAGCAGTCTGGTTTGCTTACTAAACCTTCCTGCGTTTCTATTCTCCTCCTAGTCAAACCTCTTCTATTGGACAAGATATGATTGTCTTTCTGTCTCAATTATGACACACCTCAAATAGAATGTTTTGGAATGCAAAACAAGTTTTGGTCCAAATGCAAAGAATGATTAGAATGATATATACAACTTTGCTTATTTTGCCAACGAGTGTGAACTTTTTTTTTAACAAATAAAAAATATACAAAATAACAAGGATAGGAAAAAGGGTTATACATGAAATTCTAAGAAAATACAGGATAACACAACACTAGTTTTTATATTAGAACACTATATTTATTTAGGACAATGTAAGCAATTTCGCATCTCTTGTAAATCACACTATTACTGAATTTATAGTAAGGTGATCAGGCCCTCTATGTGCAGAGCTCCATTAAAAATTAGGTGTTCATGGTCATAAAAAGAAAGCTATATTATTTATTTTTAATAAATTTCACTAGACTTTACTAAGTACAGATAAGGATGATTTGTCCAGTAATGTATGTATAATCTAGCATGGGTGGATATCATTTTTTTTTTTTAATGAAGGACAAATGTTTTAGATTAGATGTCTCTTTTCTTAAGTATACAGGTATTTATATGTACCTGACAAATCACATGATATTGATCATAAGACATGAAATGCCTCACCTAGCTTGATGGTTTGCTTTTGTAAAAAAAAAAGTAGCAGTACCATTTAAAAAAAATAAAACGACTATATTTGTATGTATTGTATGACAAGCTAGACACAAAATATTTTCAGGAGATAAAAAGAGATTTCAACATAAAAAAATAGAGCTAATACATAAGTATAAACCGTGATCATCATCATCATGTACTTCATGGACGAATTTTTATCTATGCTAAAAAATAAATGGCCCTTTAAAATCTAGAAATTGCAAAGGATTACAGGAACCCTGGTTTATTTCCTCATAGTCAACATTCCAACTTGATAACATGCTAAAGTATGTTTTGTTCTATTATGTATAACTTGGGCGTCTGGATTTTTCATGTCTCAAGTGCTGTTTAAAAATCTCTCACACAGGCCTGTATCACATCTTGAGAATATGTACATTTTATTTTTATTTAATTATTGTTAATGCTTTACAATAAGGTACATTAGTTATCAATAGTTAATAAACATACAGCTGCTCATTGGTAGTTCATGTTAGCTCAGGTCCATTAAATAATATTTACAACATTTTTTTTAATCACACACACACACACACACACACACATATATATATATATATATATATATATATATACACACAATACTATAGTTGCACCGGTAGTGACGTCATGGCTTTCGCCGGCCAACGAGTTGGTGTTTTTTCAATGTATGCTTCAGACACGGGTCACGACGAGGCGTTCCCCATAGCGACCCCTAGAGGACGCAGTGTCTCGTTCCCTACTCAGGGAACCATGGTTACATAAGTAACCTGAGACGATTGTATGTATTGTATGACAAGCTAGACACAAAATATTTTCAGGAGATAAAAAGAGATTTAAACATAAAAATTGAGCTAATACATAAGTATAAACAGTGATCATCATCATCATCATGTACTTCATGGATGAATTTTTATTTATGCTAAAAAATAAATGGCCCTTTTAAATCTAGAAATTGCAAGGGATGACAGGAACCCTGGTGTATTTCCTCATAGTCAACATTCCAACTTGATAACATGCTAAAGTATGTTTTGTTCTATTATGTATAACTTGGGCGTCTGGATTTTTCATATCTCAAGTGCTGTTTAAAAATCTCTCATACAGGCCTGTATCACATCTTGAGAATATGTACATTTTCAGTTTTATTTAATTATTGGTAATGCTTTACAATAAGGTACATTAGTTATCAATAGTTAATAAACATGCAGCTGCTCATTGGTAGTTCATGTTAGCTCAGGTCCATTAAATAATATTTACAACATTTTTTTTTAAACACATATATATATATATATATATACACAGAACAAAAGTATAAACGCAATTTTGTTCTATTATGTATAACTTGGGCGTCTGGATTTTTCATATCTCAAGTGCTGTTTAAAAATCTCTCATACAGGCCTGTATCACATCTTGAGAATATGTACATTTTCAGTTTTATTTAATTATTGGAAATGCTTTACAATAAGGTACATTAGTTACCAATAGTTAATAAACATACAGCTGCTCATTGGTAGTTCATGTTAGCTCAGGTCCATTAAATAATATTTACAACAATTTTTTTTAAACTCTTTTTATATATATATATATATATATATATATATATACTTTATTATATACTGATCAGTCACAACAATTAAACCATTGACAGCCCAGGTACAAAATAAGTACACTTTAGATGTACTAATATCGATGCACTTATTATATTTTTTATTATACTATACTAAGTGCATAATAAATGTGTTATTTTGGAACAACGTTAAATATGTTAAGTGCTCTTTAAGAAATGCTAAGATCAACTTTAAGCTAATTGCAATATATTTTAACATATTTAGTTGTGTTAAAATGGAACAACTTCAAGCATCTTTAGTATAATTTAAATGTACTTCTTTACATTATTTAAAATATACTTTTACACTTCTTGAAGTAAAGTTAGATTATATTTTAAGCTTCACTTTAATGTGCTTCAAGAACATTTTCAATAGCATTTCAGCTCATTACCATGCATTACCAGTACACTATTTGTTTGTTCTATTAGTTTACTATAAAGCTATTTTCAGCACTCAAATATGGTTTATTAAAATGCATAAAAATCATTAAATCAACATGACACACACATAAACTTTCAAATCTAGGAAACTTTAATGTACTTTACAACAATGAATCTTACATAACAAAAATAAACTCCTTGAGGACATTTAAAACGCACAGCAGCATATATAAACTCTTGACCAAAATAATTATAATAAATTAAAGATCAGTGAAATGCTATAACAGAACTACTTAAATCAATGTAGAACGTCCTACATGTATTACTGGAACACTATGAACATTTGAATCACTCTAACACTGCATAACATTGAATAACAATGCATAATGTAAACTCAACCCTGCAAATGGCTAAACCAAATAAACATAAAACTTGAAATACCACCAAAAGGATTAAAGTTCCATCGCTACGACAGATTTCCGTCAGTTCATAATGACAGTCACTTGCTTCATTCCTGAATGATTCAGACGTTCGAATTAATCAGTTGAATGAATGATTCAGTGATAAAATCAGTGACTTGCCGCCACCTGCTGGCGGATTTAGTTTCATTTTTAGCCTATAATTTCAGTTA
>NW_015539935.1:72085-76476 GCF_001515605.1 Sinocyclocheilus anshuiensis
CTTTTCACACCAAAAGTGAAATGAATAAGCCTCAGGCTGAAGTGAAAGTAAATTTGCATCCGTACAGTAGAATGCAGAAGAAGACATTTCAACACACTTCAGCAATAAAAAAAGACACACAAATGTTTGTCTAGAGTCATTTTTGCTTATTAGTATGGTTGAACTGGGTCATCGAAGGTCAGAAGCAAAGACATTGGTTAATAGAATGGGATTAAATACATAAAGGATATTTGTCTTGTTTAACATTTAATTATTGCAGGTTTGCGTCATATTCTGAGTTGCATTGTTTTTATTAATTTTAAGGAATACTGAATCTGTGTTTTTTTTGTGTGAGTGAGATGAATTAATGCATATTCATATTTATTTTGAACTACAGTAACATCTTCTGATTTCTCTCAACATGGGGACAGGAGAGCTGTCAATCAATAAATTGAAAAAAAAAAAGTACCTTGCGTTACTTATTTGAAAAAGTAACTCAGATATTCTCTTGTAAATGAAAAGGTAATGCGTTACTTTACTAGTTACTTGAAAAAAGTAATCTGATTACGTAACTTATCATATATTATACTTGTAATATATTACCCCCAACACTGAGTATAACCAGGGTCGTCAACATATAAGTGTCCTGGTGTAGGAGCCGAGGTTTACCAGCAGGGAATAAAGCTAAGTTGACATAATACAGCCTCCACAGCAAGTCACCTCCCCTTATACCTGTGCATCCACACTCACATACAGAAAACACATTCCACTCCCCCACGGTTCACACAACACTCGTGACGAGAGGACCGCCACCAGAAATCCACCCCAACCTTAGGCACTCAGCTCCTGCACAGAAAACAGAGTTATGTTACACAGTATACAGAAGAAACAACAGGGTTATAAGAAAAATAATAAAGTAACTTACAAAGTTACTTGAAAAGAAAATATGTCCTCCTAGACCCAACAAAATAAACTCAAGTACACGAAACACAAATAGTGAATAACAGAAAGAAAGCAAAACTAGGCTACTACTGTAAGAATGGATACCAAATACTAGAATGCAAGAAAATCAATAAAGAAGAAGGGAAATTAACACAAATTGAATAACAGTACAATCATCAAAAAAATGAAACCCACAATTCAAGACAACGGCACAAAATAATTAATGCAAGGAAGGAATTAATGAAATTAATGAAACACAACGACTCACAACACAGAATAAGGCAAACCACACACTCTTCATAAACCTCAATGCATCACCACACACACGCACACACACACACACACACAGAGAAAAAGGAATTTAAACAGCTTTAATAAATAAAAGCAACAGCGTCTCTGGAGAGTGATTCCTGCGTCGTCGTCACCACAGAATAAAATCGCTCAAGGATACGAAACCAGGCGGTCGGTTTCATTACAAATTGAACAGAGCAATTATTAAAAGTCGAACCCTATAAAATCTAAAAAGAATGCCTAATTCCCCATTTAAGGGAATGCACCTACCGTGAGAAGAAAAGTTCTCCAACTCAGTCGAGCAGATAAGCATACATGTTAATGGCTCATTCAGTTTACACTGATCTGGAAACAGTGTTTATGCCGGGGAGACACGGCCACATAGACAGACAACCTTCTGTATCAGCTGTGCTAACCAGTCTAGCCCAAACCGCTAACTGTTAACAATATACAATACCCATTCAATACGAGCGAGTACTGGTAAATGCAACCGTGAGCGAGTGACGCTTACCTGCTGAGAGGTAACGTCCTTCAAAATGCCTGCCACAGAACCTCGTCAGACGTGCTGCTCTGACTGTCAACCAAAGATGACGCAAAGCAACAGACGGAATCGTGACCCCATTCCATCAAGCCAAACAGCCTATATACCCTCCCGCTCGCTGCGGTTTGGGCAGCCCATGAGCGAATCCACCAATCACACGTGGACAGAGTGGATTTCGCTACACCTGCCACAATCTACCCCCAGCTTCTGAATCGTCGCCCGAACACAACTCATCCCTCAATTCCAGGGCCTAAACAGGGTCAAAACAGCCATAGATGTCACTTCAGGCCGAGCCCTTTCATTACCCACCAGTCCTGCAGCCCGTGGGAGGTGATAGAGGTTAGCATCGCCTGGACCGTTGTGGTGCTATTTCATCTCTTCTAGATGGCTTTGATGGAACAACGGGCTGCTGAACTACTTCTTTTCCATCAGGTTGACTCTGGTCCGTCAGTTCCACCAGCCCACTACCAGTAAATACCTCCAAACATTCAGAATCGACTGGTACACTATCGGAAACAACTGAAGGGATCTCTGGTACCAAAACCCACAAATCTCCCAGTTCCGATTCTTCAGACTCCTGTTCAACTGCAGATGGCACCAAGTCTACTATGGGGCTACCAGAAGATACATGGACAGGAGAGTCCTTCTGGATTCGAGCTTTCAACATGGAACGGTGAACCTGCTTTACCTTGCCCAAATCATCTACAGGGGCAATAGAATAAACAGAGCCCCCCTCTTTAGGCGCCTTCACCACGTGGTACACCACTGGGCTCCACCGGTCCTGGATCGTCGACCGACCTCTCACGCCATAATCACGGAGATAGACCAGTTGACCCTTCCCCAGTGATGTATTTCGCACATGTGGATCATGCTGCGCTTTACAGCGCTCCACAGCAACTCTCAAGTGCTCCCATGCCCCTTCAAAAGCCACCTGCAATCGGGTTTGATGCTCTATAAGCCACTCATGTACATTACCTGCAGCAGTTTCCTCCACTCTACCTAACAAAAAGTCAACCGGTAGACGAAGCTCTTGGCCAAACATCAAATAATACGGTGACTCACTGGTCGATTAATGGGGGGTGGTATTGTAACTGAACAATACCTGAGGAAGACATGAAGCCCAATCCCGCTTACTTAAGGGAGGCAAAGTGCACAAAAGATTGTGCAAGGTTCTATTGAACCGTTCGCACTGGCCATTCCCTGCAGGATGGTAGGGTGTGTTCCGGGACTTCTCTACTTTGTACAGACTACAAAGCTGCTGGATCAGTGAAGACCCGAATTTGCGGCCCTGGTCCGAGTAGATACGACCAGGAACCCCAAACTTGCAGAATCACTCCACCACTAACACTTGGGCCACTGTCTCCGCCCGCTGATCCCGTGTGAGAACCGCCAGAGTGTACTTCGTGAAGACATCAGTCATCACCAGCACATTCTCCAAACCCGAGCTGGATGGTTCCAACACTGTAAAGTCAATGGCCAAGATCTCATTTGGCCTAGACGCCAATAGATGCCCCATAAAACTGGAGGGAACAGACTGCCCATCCTTAGCCGACTGGCAACGCTCACACGACTTACACCACTGAATAACATATTCTGCCATACCAGGCCAATAGCAACGTTGGCGAACTAGCTCAGTCGTATGTTCTATGGCCTGGTGTCCGTGCTCCTGGTGCAACCACCTCAAAACATCTGTTCTTAACTCCGAGGGTAAAAACACTGGAAAAGTTTCCTACCTACCATCAGGGCGGAAAATTCGGCAGTACAACACCCCTTCATGTTCCACCAGACGGTCCCACTGGCGAAGTAAGGTCAAGCTGCTCTTAGAAAAAGAACAGCTCTCCTCCAGGTTGGGAAAGTTCTTCCGCTGCCAGAAGTATAAAACCCTCCCAATATCCGAATCAGATTCTTGCAGCATCCTCAAATCAGCTGGATAATAGCCAGGGAAAACCTTAAGTGCAGCTTGGGTAGCCTGATGCCTCTGGTCCCCTCCAGCTGCCTGTTGGACAGAAACAGGGATGAAAGTAGCAGGTAAAATCTGCCCCACTGCCTCACTATCAGCTGGAGCCTGTCTCAAAAGAGCATCCGCATTACCGTTACTCTTCCCCGATCTATACCGAACTTTAAAGTCAAAGACAGCAAGCTTGGCAGCCCAACGCTGCTCGGTGGCCCCCAGCTTTGCTGATGCCAAATGACTCAACGGATTATTGTCAGTGTAAACAATACATTTGTGCCCTAACAAATACTCCCTAAATGTTTCTGTCATTGCCCACTTGAGCGCAAGAAACTCCAATTTCATGGAGCTATAATTTACCATGTTGCGCTCAGTGGGCCACCAACTACGGCTGGCGTAGGCCACGGGTCGGAACTTCCCCTCCTGCTCTTGAGAAAGCACTGCCCCCAGCCCCTTGTTACTCGCATCGACTTCAAGAATGAACGGCAATGAGAAATCAGCATATGCAAGGATGGGCGCAGTTGTGAGCTTCTGTTTTAAAGTGTCGAAACTTATGACAATGCTCAGTCCATGCACTGGAAAAATTCTGCCCTGACGGTTTCTTGGGCCTGTCACCAGCTTATGTAGATGGGCTGCCAATTTGGCAAACCCCTCCACAAAGCGGCGGTAGTAACTGGCAAAGCCCAA
>NW_015539935.1:76486-79748 GCF_001515605.1 Sinocyclocheilus anshuiensis
CACATTTCCCCAACTTCGCCTTGAGGCCCTCGTGCTGCAGTCGACTCAAAACCACCTCCAACCATTCCAGATGTTGAGTCACTGAGGAGGAGAATACCACAATGTCATCCAGATACTAAAGTAACGACTGATGCCGCTGGTCACCAAACAATCTTTCCATCAGATGCTGGAAAGTGCTGGGGGCATTACAAAGCCCAAAGGGCATTCTATTCCATTCAAATAACCCAAATGGGGTACAGAATGCAGTCTTGGCCTTATCCCCCTCAGTGACTGGAACTTGGTTGTACCCACTGGCCAAATCCATAGTGGAGAACCAGCGGGCCCCTGTCAAGGTGTCCAAGGTTTCCTCGATACGAGGCAGCGGGAACGCATCCTTCCTTGTTTTTGAATTCAACTGACGGTAGTCTATGCACATGCGTACATCCGTCCTTCTTTTTGACTAGGACGATGGGAGAGGCATAGGGACTGCAACTCTCCCGGATAATCTGGGCCTCAAGCAGCTGGTTCGTATGAGTCTTCACCACATCATATTCCGATGGGGGCAGGCGCCTATATCGCTGCCGGACTGGGACATCATCTACAAGGGGAATGGCATGAGAAATCAGGTTGGTACACCCCAAATCATTGTCATGAGCAGAAAACACAGACTGATATTTTTGTAACAGAGCCCTGACCTGACCTTGTTCTTCCAACCTGAGAGCAGTTAAATCAACAGACTATATCGGTTCCTGTAGAGTAGGTTCTACTGCACAACCTTGAGACCCCACAGTAGCAAACACCTCCTTTACCTCAGTCAACCCTGGAGGCAAGCTAACAACGTACACTGGCTTCAGGGTGCCTATCAAGGTATTAGGGTAAAGGACTGCATCAGACATCCCCAGATTAACAACTGGGATGTAGGCTGTACCTCGTGTCACTGGTACTAGGGCTGGTGAGGCCAATAACCCAGCTGGGAGTCCAGAATCCAGTGGCTCAAACAGCACAGTACTTCCTGAATACTGTTCAGAGCATGTAGTAACTATCACCTTCATCGTGCCCCCCGGAACACGGCATGGATAAAGCCCTCGTACTCTTGCCTTACCTGACTGCCCAATTACTGGCTGGGATTTAACATTGTGGCAATGCTGTAATGCTTGCCTCACAAACCCAGGGACCTCCACCACTGGTGGAGAATTAAACAGGGCTGGGCTGTGTTGTGTTGGCGAAAAAATCCTGGTAGCACCGGCTCAGCACGTTCATCCCCAATACCCCGGGGACCTGAGCACACAACCCACCAGGAGGGTCCCTGACCACTAATACGCCACACTCCGGCACTATTTTGCCACACAGCTCCACATCCAACTCCATATAGGGAATGGCGAGTACATTAGCTGCATGTAGCTGTAGCCACTGACAACGTTTTAAATGCTCTTGGCCCCATGGTTTAAAATGTTTCAGAAAACAACTCTCAGTGATTGTCGAGACCATGGAACCTGTATCAATCAAGCACTGCACCGGAACTCCGCCAATACCAACCATCAATTGTGGGCAAGACGACATTAAGCGAGACATTGAGCTATCAGTAACTAACACATCCGAGCCCCTTATTTCGCCATCCAAGCTGTGGCTCAACAGCCCGGTGGGAACTAGTTTGCCGATGGCTGACTTGAACAAGGCTGCCCCTCCGCAGGCAGCGATAATGTAGTAGAAACTGCAGGTGAAGGGCCCGCAAATTGTACCTTACACTCCCTGGCAAAATGGCCAGGTTGGTGGCACCACCTACAGATAACTGGCCCATAACGGGGAGAACGACTTTGTGATTCAACTGATTTTGCTGCGCCTTTAACCCTCTAAGCGCCAAAGTCGCAAAATTGCGACAAGACGTCATACTTAATAAAATAGACTGTAGTTCCTAATATGGTGTAATATCTCATTTGTATTCCCTACCACTAGATGGCAGACATGCAGTACTTCGATTCTAGACCAAAATTACGTCACGTTCCTATTCAAAGTGTTCGAGGAAATAGCAGAGCAAGTGAGCTATCGTGTCATTGATACGGAAGCAGTTCAGTTTATAGAGTGCGAGTAAATTGTGAGATTTGTGAGAGAAAATCGCCAAATGGCTAATAAAAAGTTGTACCGTGAGGATGTGTTGCAAATGTTATTCGCCGATTCTGACTCTGAAGGGGAATATTTGCCTTTTGGAAATGACGATCGGTCATCTAATAATCGCGCTTCTCCCGGTACATCATTGCAGCGCAATGGTGCCGCCGTGCAAGGCGAGAGTGTTCACGAAGCACAAATAAGTGATCATTTCGACCCTTTGCCCAACGGGGATGGGGGTGGCAGCAGTGGACGTGGTCGTAGTGCCATAGGAGAGCTGTTGCTAGAGGTAGAGACAGCAGAGGTAGGAGAAATAGGGCTGTAAGTAGCACTAGCTCTTTGGATCCAGTCAGAGTGCTCTGGATCCAGTGCCCCAAAGAGGTGGGAGTGGCCGCGGTACAAGGTGCAGTCAGTGTGAGGTAGGTCTGTGCGCTGTGCCATGCAATGACAGGTACCATACTCTCAAGAACTATAAACTGTGTCACCTAGATACCTAATTGGGCAGATAGCTGGTCAACTGATCAAAAAATAGGCACATGCATTTTACTATGGCACAGTAATATAGTAATAATTTACTACTTTCTCCTGTTTTACTGTTGATTTCCTCTTTTCCTGATCATTTGGAATGAGGATAAAAAGACAAAAAAAACTTGCAAATAAGTTCAAACATCCATTCAATATCTATTATTTCCTGAATATTATTGATGAACTGATCAAAAAGTAGGTGTCACGGGTGCACTGCTGAGAAGAGTCAGGAGCAAGGAACGGAGAGAGAGACGAGGAGTACATCAATCCAACTGGGTTTTAATTTACACAAAGGAACACAGAACACTCACGCAATACATGGAGACATGACATGAACATGACCTGAACAATACCGGACGCTGGAGCACATACAGGGAACACTATTTATACACACACAGGAGGAGGGGATGACGAGACACACCTGGGAGCAATGAAACATGGGAAAGGAAGGCACATGAGGAAAACAACCACAAAACACGGAACAGAGTCTGACATAACGCCCCCCTCCGGAAGGCGTGTCCTCACGCCATATAACATCCAATGGGGAGGGGGGGTTGGGCACTCTGGAGGTCCCTCAGGACAGACACAGGACAGTGGGCCTCCAGAGCGGTACCCGTTCCGGGTGCCATGGCGGAGCAGGGGACTCCGGAGGCCA
>NW_015539935.1:80072-80708 GCF_001515605.1 Sinocyclocheilus anshuiensis
GGGGACTCGGGAGGCCATGGCGGATCAGGGGACTCGGGAGGCCATGGCGGAGCAGGGGACTCGGGAGGCCCTGGCGGAGCTGGGGACTCCGGAGGCCATGGCGGATCTGGGGACTCGGGAGGCCATGGTGGATCTGGGGACTCCGGGGCCCCTACAGCTGGAGTCATACTACCCCCCTCCAAAAAATACTTGGGGAAATCTACGGGGCTGTATTCGGGGGCCTGGAGCCCTCCCTGGACCTAACGGGGAATCTGGAGCCCTCCCTGGGTGGAACTGGGGATCAGGAGCCCTCCCTGGGCTTAACTGGGGAACAGGAGCCTTTCCTGGGCTGAACTGGGAATCAGGAGCCCTTCCTGGGCTGAACTGGGGAACAGGGTAGCGCTTACGTGGTGCTGGCACTGGAGGGCGCCCTGGCGGAGCAGGCACAGCGCACAGCGAACGAGGAGCTGGGACGGGTGTGAGTTTTGGGGCTGGAGCCGACACGGGAGCGAGTTTTGGGTTTTGGGGCGACACGGGAGCGAGCTCTGGGGCTGGAGCCGACACGGGAGCGAGCTCTGGTGCTGGAGCCGGCACTGGGGCGAGCTCTGGGGCTGGAGCCGACACTGGGGCGAGCTCTGGGGCTGGAGCCGGCACTGG
>NW_015539935.1:82289-86404 GCF_001515605.1 Sinocyclocheilus anshuiensis
CAATGAAACATCATGGGAAACACCTGGGACAAATTAAACATGGGAAAGGAAGGCACATGAGGAAAACAACCACAAAACACGGAACAGAGTCTGACAGTAGGCTACTGTTCACATGCGTTTTACTACTATATAGTATAGTAATAATTTAGTGCTTTCTCCTGTTTTATTGTTGTTATTGTCTTTTCTGATCATTTGGAATGAGGATAAAAAGACAAAAAAAAATAAAAATAAGTTCAAACATCAATGCAATATCTATTATTTCCTGAATATTATGAAATTCAAGATGGCCACCCCCCAATGATGTCATAATATGCAAATT
Source organism: Sinocyclocheilus anshuiensis (assembly GCF_001515605.1). NCBI lineage: Eukaryota > Metazoa > Chordata > Actinopteri > Cypriniformes > Cyprinidae > Sinocyclocheilus > Sinocyclocheilus anshuiensis. The sequence goes on from NW_015539935.1 coordinate 82,609, forward strand.
AGACTAGTATATTTACACCCCACATAAACTTTCGTTCATGCCCAACATTTTTCTAATTTACAGTAGATCTCTATCTTTAAGCCCTTTCAAGCCACAAGCTTTTGAAATCTTGATGTCAAAATCCACATCAATGCAATATCTATTATTTCCTGAATATTATGAAATTCAAGATGGCCACCCCCCAATGATGTCATAATATGCAAATTAGACTAGTATATTTACACCCCACATAAACTTTCGGTCATGCCCAACATTTTTCTAATTTACAGTAGATCTCTATCTTTAAGCCCTTTCAAGACACAAGCTTTTGAAATCTTGATGTCAAAATCCAGCCTTTTTCCAAAAATCCCTGGCGCCTAAAAGGTTAACATCTCCCTTATTTCACCTAACTCTGACTGTGGGGGCACACACGTAGCAGAACTCCGTCCTCCCTGCACCCCATATTGAATCCCATATGATAACGGGCCTGACTGACTTCGAGAACATGCACCTCCTGGCATACCTTCCTGTTCCCACCTTATTGCCTCACTACGCACTTCTAACAGCGTGGAATTTGGTTCACGGCGGACTAACTGTTTGAGCTCATGCCGGAGGGCATTATCTGCCACGTGTACGACAAACTGGTCATGCAGTAAAACAGGAGCATTTGGCACAGCCCCAGGAAACTGCTGTTTAACTTTCTCCATGAGGCCCATTAGAGCAAGGGAGAATTCTAATAAACTCTCCCCTTCCAATTGCTTCCTGGAGAAAAAAAGCTTCCTGCAGGGCTACATGGGACTGAAAGCAACCAAAAACCTCACGTAATGCAAGAAAAATATTTTCCGGATCCCCCCATACTTCTTCCGAATGATACCTGATCTCCGCTTTTGCTTCCCCCTCTAAATGGTCAATTAGAAAGAAAGCCTGGTCAGATACTGACAAATGACGAGCCCGAATACAGGCCTGTGCCTCCTCAATCCATTCGTTAAGGCCCAATACCTGACTTGACATTGAACTTGGGACATTTACGGTCCCTAGGCACAAACACAAATCTTCCAGGCTGGCTAGCACCCGCATTGACTGGCTGAGGTGTAACAGGGGCTGCTTCGGGCACATCAGGACCTGCCACAACGGGAACGGGCAACGCAAGGGCACGCTCTTGGCGCAGCCTTTCGTTGTCCGCCTTCAACTGAGCCACAAGTTCTCTAAGTTTGTCCTCCATTATTAACCCAGCACTTACCACCACAGAAGGAAACCACAGAAAGGAGATCCAAGCAGAAACTACCGCTCTCCACATCCAGGAAGACGCTGTTGCTTACACTGAAAAAAGAAAAACACACTAGACAGAACTACTGTTAATGAGTCGCAATGACAAAACCCACACACACAAATAACTACCCACATCTCCACCTAAATCACAGTGATACCCTGCCGACTATGCCAGAATGTGGCAGAGCACTGAGAGATTAATAATTAATATCAAGCGACTACGCCACCCTGGGTGTGGCCCAGGGACCAATACCAAATAAAGTAATAATAATAATAATAATAATTCTTTACATTTATATAGCGCTTTTCTAGGCACTCAAAGCGCTTTACATTGTCAGGGGGTATCTCCTCATCCACCACCAGTGTGCAGCATCCACCTGGATGATGCGACGGCAGCCATAGTGCGCCAGAACGCCCACCACACACCAGCTTATTGGTGGAGAGGAGACAGAGTGATGAAGCCAATCAGTAGATATGGGGATTGTTAGGAGGCCATGATGATCAGAGGCCAATGGGCAAATTTGGCCAGGATGCCGAGGTCACACCTCTACACTTTTCGAAAGACATCCTGGGATTTTTAATGACCACAGAGAGTCAGGACCTCGGTTTAACGTCTCATCCGAAGGACGGTGCTTGTTGACAGTATAGTGTCCCCGTCACTACACTGGGGCATTAGGACCCACACAGACCACAGGGTGAGCACCCCCTGCTGGCCTCACTAACACCTCTTCCAGCAGCAACCTAGTTTCCCAGGAGGTCTCCCATCCAGGTACTGACCAGGCTCAGCCCTGCTTAGCTTCAATGGGTAACCAGTCTTCTAAAGACACACAGGTTAGTGCACTAGAAGTAGGCAGGAGACGTAGATATAAAAAGGTACAAATTTTATTAAAGATAAAGTTGAAAATACAAAGACCAAAAATGCCCTCGTTGAAACAAAACAAAAAACACAAACTTATTTAGATACAGTGCGAAAATATAACCAGGGTTGTCAACATATAAGTGTCCTGGTGTAGGAGCCGAGGCTTACCAGCAGGGAATAAAGCTAAGTTGCCATAATACAGCCTCCACAGCAAGTCACCTCCCCTTATACCTGTGCACCCACACTCAGACACAGCAAACACACTCCACTCCCCCACGGTTCACACAACACTCGTGATGAGAGAACCGCCACCAGAAATCCACCCCTGCCTTAGGCACTCAGCTCCTGCACAGAAAACAGAGTTATGTTACACAGTATACAGAAGAAACAACAGGGTTATAAGAAAAATAATAAAGTAACTTACAAAGTTACTTCAAAAGAAAATACGTCCTCCTGTACTTGTACGACCCAACAAAATAAACACAAGTACACGAAACACAAATAGTAAATAACAGAAAGAAAACAAAACTAGGCTACTAATGTAAGAAACAAAAGGAAAATAAGGGAAAATTATTTTAGGTTATTATAGGTTACCCGCTGAGATTATTTATAGGTTACCTGCTGAGGGGTAACCTCCTTCAAAATGCCTGCCACAGAACCTCGTCAAACGTGCTGCTCTGACTGTCGACCAAAGATGACGCAAAGCAGCAGGCGGAATCGTGACCCCATTCCGTTAAGCCAAACAGCCTAGATACCCTCCCGCTGGCTGCGGATATGGCAGCCCACGAGCGAATCCACCAATCACATGTGGACAGAGTGGATTTCGCTACACCTACCACAATAGAATAACAATGCATAATGCAAACTCAACCCTGCAAATGGCTAAGCCAAATAAACATAAAACTTGAAATACCACCATCTTCATCTTCAAGTGGAGGGTCATTTTTCTTCGAGTAAGACTTGTTGCATTTTCTGCATCTGAGGGCTTGCAATTCAGACACCATGGTATTTGAAAACTACTTCATGACAGGGTCTGTGAAAAAAAAAAAAAAAAGATTAATCAGTGGCTTATAATTGTCACGTTGCACACACACGAGGAGACACTGGAGAATACTTTACCAAGACTTTATTTGCACCAAGGGAGATGAACACAGGAAGACATTCACACGAAGACGTTCACAGGAAGACGTACAACAGCAGACAGAGAACTTGGGACTGGGAACACATTTTATACACACACAAAGGAGGAGGGGATGACGAGACACACCTGGGAGCAATAAACCATCATGGGGAACACCTGGGACAAATTAAACATGGGAAAGGAACACCTGGGGAGCAAGACACAGACAAAATATGGAACAGAGTTGGGGAGCAAGACACAGACAAAACATGGAACAGAGTATGACAATAATTAGCAATAGATATGCATTAGAATTTATTTGACTCTTCTCAGTTTACCTTTCAAAACTTGGTCTAAATCCTCATCAAGCTTGACATGAGCATCTGTTTTCATTCTCTTATGCCTAGTTCACACAACAGGATTTTAAGCCCGATTTAAGCCCGATTTGCAAATTAACGAGCTTGCCGACAGGTCGGGCTGTGATCGGGGGGAAATCAGCAGGTGATCAGCGCTCGGCAATCTTTATGTGTGAACTACACAACGACGCATCAAAGAGGCTCGCTGACACG
>NW_015539935.1:86513-89773 GCF_001515605.1 Sinocyclocheilus anshuiensis
CAAAGAGGCTCGCTGGCACGGCAAAAAAATATAATATCTGGACCGGTCGGCTGACATCATGTGGTGTCAGGTGTCATGGCGAGCTACAGCCAATGAGAGAGCAAGGCATGGGTTGAGGTCACCGGAAGAAAAACAACAGCAGCAACATGGCTTAAAGAAAAGTTTGGACGCAATAAATAGAGCAAAATTTTTCATCAAGCAAACAGCTTGCAGCGCTAATTTCTTCCCGACATCCATTTTCAAATAAACAACTCCTGTTTCATGTGTTGTTTCGCGTCATTCCCGTTCCAATTCTCGCGTGTGTTTTCGTGACAAAATGTGGTTTGTAGAGTCGTTGGGTGACAGAGTTGTTGTCAGCTTGTGTAGTGTGTAACCCCCTGTTGCGGATCATTTACAGAGTCACGTAGTCTGAACACCACAACGACTTAAAGACAGACAATCAAGTCATGTAGTCTGAACAGCACAGCGATCTGCCGACGTTTAAAGTCGTGTAGTGTGAACTTAGTGTAAGGAACACTATCGCCACGAGACAGTTCTGCCGGCACGACTCGCACCAGCGAGTTACCTCACAAGGTTCCCATCTGACTTCTGGAGAGTGGAGAGTGAGCCAGGGGCGTCCCAGGATGATATCGACGGTGGGTCCCTCCAGTACCAGAAAGGTGATGGTCTCCTCATGAAGACATCAGACATTCAGCTTCATCTGCGGGGTTCGGTAGTTGACCGGCCCAAGCCCTAGCGGTTTGCCCTGAATGGTCTCGACTCGGGGCTCCTGGGCCTGACGTTGGCGAGGCAGATGGAGACGGCTTAGGAGGTCTCGTGATATGAAATTGCCCGAAGAGGCCAAGTCGACGAGGGTGGAGACTGAAACCAAACAATCGGCGGTGAGTAGTTGCACTGGTAAGAAGGATAAAGTTGATATCACTGGTTCGAATTGAATGGTACTCACCGCAGGGCGTGGGGGTCTGACGGGGCAGGTTTTAATGAAATGGCCTGGAGCAGCACAGTACAGGCATAGTCCAGCCGCTACGTGGCGAGCACGCTTGGAACGAGTGAGTCTGGTGGAATCCAACTGCTTGGGTTTTGGTACTGGGGGACTGCTGGTGGCTGCTGCAGGCTGGTGGGTGACTTCTAACCACCCACTATGGGGAGCTTTCTAACCCATAGTATCGTCGTAGATGGCCATTTGAGCGCGAATGCAAGGATTCAAACCCTGCCGGTAGGCACTGAGGAGGGCAGTTTCGTTCTAGTCACTAGTCGCCGCTAGCATCCGAAATTGCAGGGTGTAGTCGCTGGTGGTAGAAGAGCCTTGACGCAGCCGCAGTAGTTGGTCTGAGACGGATAGCATTCCTGTAGAAGAGCCAAACACTTCCTTGAAATGATTAGTGAAAGCATCATATGAGTTGATTATGGCACATTGGCGTTCCATATTGCTCGTGCCCACAACAGTGCTCTGCCGGTTAACAGGGAAATCAAGGAGGCTACCTTAGAGCGTTCCGTGGAGAATTTCTGTGGCTGCATCTCGATAAATAGTGCAACTTGAAGGAGGAAGCCGTCGCACTCAGCTGCGCCACCAGCATAGGAAGCAGGCAGTCTTCTGTCAAACTACAAGCCAGAGACACAAGGTCTGGATGCAAACAGGAGGGTCTAATGACAATGAGGAGAGAGCTAGCTGACGGCAGGTGAGTAAGAGATGAGAGAGAGTTCTCGGGTTCTTAGCTCTGGGTAATGGCTGGTTTGTCCTTGCAGGTAGGGATGGTTGACGCAAAACTGACGTTTCGACAGTGTCAAGATCCCGAAGCGCAGATGTTTCGAAACACTGCTCCGAAGTGTGATTCGAAACACCCATGTCACGTGACTAAGGCGAATCAAAGCATCGGGGCGTTCCCCAAGTCACTGCTCCGAAGTGTGATTCGAAACACCCATGTCACATGACTAAGGCGAATCAAAGCATCGGGGCGTTTCACAAGTGTTTCGAGACCCGAATCTGCTTTTGATCGACAGGGTTGGGAACAAACCACACAATCTCACATCTGTCTTATCCTAACTCCCGCAAAGTATAAAAGTGGAGTTAATGCAGCAGAACAATTAATATATGTCAATAAATATCTTTATATGTAAAAAATGCCAGGCGTTGTGGCTTGATGTCTTTTATTAATGTGATTTTTTTCCTTACCAAAATAACATTCACAAAGAGTTCATTCAGTTGTCAGAGAGATGTTACAACACACTACAAGAACAGAACAATAAAAACACAACTTTCAAATATTTATTATATACGTGCTTCACCCGGGATTCGAACCTAAAGTGACAGGTTCTGACAACATTCCAATCGTGCAAACTAACCACTCCCCCAACCCACATGGTAGATAAAAGAGCACAACATACACTGAACAAAATTATAAACACAACACTTTTGTTTTTGCCCCCATTTTTCATGAGCTGAACTCAAAGATCTAAGACTATTTCTATGTACACAAAAGGCCTATTTCTCTCAAATATTGTTCACAAATCTGTGTTAGTGAGCACTTCTCCTTTGCCGAGATAATCAATATGTTCATTTTACTCAAACACATACTGATAATTTTGCAGTGGTATTTAAATTTTTCCAGAGCTATATATTGGATTTCCATATTTTAAGATTGAAAGTCTTAAAAATATGAAATAATAAAATCTATACATATGTCACGTGTATGTTCCCGTTTAATTCTTGTTTGTCATTTGGTCCTTACTGTTCCTGTCCCCATTTAATTCTATTAGTTCCAGGTGTTTCTCATTATTAGTTATCCTCCTCACCTGTCTGCCCCTCGTTATCTGCCCTATTTGAGTTCTAGCCCGTTCTGTTCTCCTGCTATGTGTGTTTTCATGTTTCCCTGGATATTATTAAAGTCAATAAGTTTGAATTCGACTCTGCGTCTCCTCGTTCCTCGCTCCGTGCAAACCGTGACAGAATTCCAGACCCATCAAAATAGTAAGTGGTGCCCCTACTCCCTGTTTTGTTTTCATTTGTTGAAAGTTTTTTTGTTTTCCCAGTTTCTCCCCACGGCTATGGAAGTTGCCGCTCGATTCGCCGCCCTAGCTCGCCTGGATCTCCCGTTTGTGGAGTATGCGTGGGAGTTCTGCGGGATCGCTGCGAGTATGGCATTAGATGATGCCACGCTCAACTCGCTGTTCTGGATCGGGGATAATTACCATCGCCCCGTGGACCTCCCAGACACCACTGGACTAAGCTGGAGGGAAGGGCTCCTCCGGTCTCTGGCGAG
>NW_015539935.1:89886-94248 GCF_001515605.1 Sinocyclocheilus anshuiensis
GAGGGAAGGGATCCCCCGGTTTCTGGAGAGCGTCCGGCCCCGATCCAGAACCAGCTCGCCGTCAAGCCCGCCAGCCTCTCCTACATCAAGCCCGCCGGCCACCACTGACTCAGCGCTCTTGGACATGGCGCTACCTCCAGAGTTCTCAGCTCCTATCCTCACCCCAGAATCTGCTCCAGAAAGTTCTCCTTCGTCTCCGCTGCTCCCGTCCAGCTCTCCATCGTCTCCTGGGTCTCTTTCGCCTCTGCTGGTCCCGTCCAGCCCTCCTTCATCTCCTGAGTCCCCCGAGTTAGCCAGCCCTGCTCCTCCAGAGCGCCCCCTCCAGTGCCCTCTCCCCTCCAGAGCGCCCTCCAGAGCGCCCTCCAGTGCCCGCTCCTCCAGAGCGCACCCCAGAATTCCTAATTTTGGGGGGCCATATGCCCGTGGCCGAGCCGGCTAAGGTCACGGAGGATCCGCCATGGCCTCCTGGACTGCCTGATCCGCCATGGCCACCTGAACTGCCTGCTCCGCCATGGCGCCCCGAACTACCTGTTCCGCCATGGCCCCCTGGACTGCCCGATCCACCATGGCCTCCCGAGACCCCTGATCCGCCATGGCTCCTCGGACTGCCTGATCCGCCCTGGAGGCCTTCCCTGTGTCCCTGTGTCCCTGTCTTGCACCAGCCTCCAGGGCGCCCCCCCCCGCCTCCCCGTATTTGGTCCTTCCTGTTCCTTTAGTTCTATTAGTTCCAGGTGTTTCTCATTATTAGTTATCCTCCTCACCTGTCTGCCCCTCGTTATGTTCTCCCTTGTCTGGAATTGTTGATGTCAACCCTTCCTACATGTGTTTTCCTGTTTCCCTGGATATTATTAAAGTCAATAAGTTTGAATTTGACTCTGTGTCTCCTCGTTCCTAGCTCCGTGCTCCCCACAGTAGCAAACCGTGACAACATATAAGTCATTTGAAGAGTAGGAAAAATAAACAATAAAGGCAAGGAAAAATGTTTCCATGTTTTTAATGTGATCTTCATTTAACAAAAGAAAAGATAATATATGTGAATGTCAGTTGTTGAAGAAATATAAAAAGACAAGGCAATTCAAATAATAAAGTAAATGCTAAAAAAAAAAAAGACAGAACGGTTATGCAGCTGAAAATGAGTGTATTTTAGAAGACCCACAGATAGGCTAAAATTAACAAAACAACATTGACTTTATTCAAGTAACAATCATATGAATTATGTCTATAAAAATGAGAACAGATAAAGCTCAGATAAACACCGATAAAAAAAAAGTTTCTGTAGATGTTTAAAGGGTAGAAGGTAAAGGGCTCTGAACTGAACTAATATGATTTTAAGGTGTTAAACTGTCTTCACTAGTGTGCTAGACAGCCCAGTGAGCTAGAGGTCTACACGGAGGACCCGGGATTGGGGCTATATTTTAAATGGTCAGCGGGGTCCGAATCGGGTCCCAATCTATTACTTCGGGTCCCGGGTCTGTTTAACATTGTGTTTCATACCCGAGTCGATCGGACTCGGAGAACACCCGGCAGTTATCAGAGTCAGTCAGCGCTGTGCGTCTGTTGTTTTGTAACTTCCAACTTGTAAAATTAGGATGAGAAAAGTGTGAGTCGGTAATTTGAAATAAGGTGGGGAAAAAAAACAAAAAAAAAACACGAGCGACGTCATCAGAAGCAGGGTGGGTGGAGTTAATGCACACGCACGGTGATAATGGATACCTTCATGAGTGATGTGAGTTATTATTGATTATTTTTTAAATAATATTATGAATGAACCATCTTGTTGTTATATCTAAAATTTTTGCTCAGACTCGGCTCAGAGAGCACAGAGATGATAGCAAATAAGTAAAGCTAACGTCAGCAGCCATGGCACTAGACGAGAAATTGTTATTATAATCCAAATGGGCAAACAGTCTAAATTCTTATGCAAGCTGACTCGAGATACAAAAAATCAAAACTGCAAAGTTGCATTTGTCATCCGTCACCGTGACAGCAAGTGGACTTTTGAAACTGGAATAATGAGTGGATTACGCATTTCAATTGGCAAGAGAGGAATAACACGGATGGAACTTTCTTGGCAAGGAGGATTGTGTGCATCACAGTCAGGTACAAGGGAGAAGGCTTCTTACATTAGGTAAGACAAAAAGGTTCATTTTCGCAACTTGTTTATCGAATTGTTAATAGCAATTTGCTGTGGAATATGTGCCGATTGGGTCCAGTCAGGTCTGTGTCTTCCCGGCCGAGTTTGGGTCCATCTTTCAAATATGACGGTCCGCGTTGGTTCCGGGTAGTACATTTTTGACATTTCTCGGTTCTGCACGGGCCCGGGTACAACTTTCAAAATAATAGACGGGTCCGGGTCGGTTAAGTGTAGCACATTTACGGGTCTCTTCGTGTTCGGGTACAAATTTTTGGACCCGTGTAGACCTCTACAGTGAGCCCCAATGGAGGTGATTCCCCATCCATTGTGTCGACCACTGAGAAAAAGTAGCTCACTTCCATCATGGGTCGGGTAGAAGTTAAATGAGTTTACAGAAGGTTGTCCCACTTTAAAAGATCGGCCTTGACTAGTGACAAACATAAGCTCATAGATGTAGCCATAGTCGTACTTTCCAGACACCTGAACGATGTATTCGTTGTCAAGAAGTGTCATCTCCATCGGAGTGCCATAGTTTGCACAAACAAGTGTTGTCCAGTTACCGTCATAACTCAGCCGGATTCTAAACACATATGTGTCGTCAGTGTTCAAATAGATACACACAATGCAAATGACTTAATTCATTTTACATTAGGTCACAATAAAACACATCTTAATTACTTTGGCACTCTTTTCGTCTGGATAGGTGATCAGTGCTGCATTGGTTCACTTACCCACCAATGTGTGCGCTACTGTATTCCCAGATTCTGATACCAGTGATGCGACCCGCATTTGCAGTAGAATATTCAGTCCCACTGCCATCCCCAGCAGCCAGGGAGTAAGAGTAGAAATCAAGTAAAGCTGAAAGAGGGAATAACAACTAAAAGTATGTCTGTATTATTATTATTATTATTATTATAAAAGTGTTATTAATATAAATTATTATTATTATTATTATTATTACTATAATTACTGTTTTAATTATCTTATTTAAAACTTTTTTTTGCAAACATTCAAACTCATGCTGCAAAAAAGTATAGAGTGCTGGTTCAGGTGTGTTTAACCCTTGTGTTGTGTTCAGAACCCTATCACACTAACGAGGTTACAGAGCAAAAAGGACCCGGCCTCAAAAATTGCTTATAAATCACTCATTATGCTATATTATCACCAAAGATTGGATTCAATCTTTTTGTCAACTTCTTTTCTTTCATTTAGGACTGGTTTTGTATTTATAATTGCTTCTGATTAATCGTAGGCCTCATTTATCTGAGAGTAGACACCTCATTTTTTGAATGAAAAAAGCATTATTTATGAATAATTTTCACAATATTCCTTGGGTTCAATGGAGTCAGAATGAACCACGAACATCCTAAGCTCAAACATTTTATACTCTATTCTTCCCGCTTCATCTTCCCGCATGTAAATGAAGTTTCGTCTTAAATGTAAATTGCGGATAACAATGAAAGTGATAGCCTTCCGTTCCCACGTCTTTGATAGTCTTTCAGGTGGAAACAACCAAACGTTCAGGTGATAGGATTATCTAGAATCCCTAGCAATTATATTCAAGTACCCTTTTGGTCAGCAGATGGTTCTTGATGGCCTACTTCCGCTCCCACACTATAGGTGACGAAGTAACGTTCAGGAGATACTATTTACATATTATTGAGATTGGAAAGAATTATCTCTATGATAATTAAGCTCTTTGTAGAGAAAGGAGAATAGTTTAATTTGGAGTGGAAGTTTGGTCGAGGCAGACTATAATTTCTTACACAGATCAAGCCGGAGACAAAAGGTAAGTGAATGAAAGGTAGGTGTATTGATAGGTATGGCAAAGGCAGATGGTCTGGAGCAATGGCAGTTGAGAATTCAACACAAAGTAAAGTCCAATGATTCTTAGCTGTGTATTGAGTTTTGGTTCTTTGCAGGTTCGCGGAGAATACGGGATCCAGGAGCAGAGGAGAACATCGATGGAAGATCTTCGGAGAACTAGAGGTAAGAATAAACAGGTAATTTGCATTCAGTGAGTCTGGTAAAGTTCTGTGTAGTGAATGGCAGACCAGAGGATGAGTGACTGGAAGGAGCGTGCTTATGAATGGTGCCTTGATTGCAGATGACAGGTGTGGGGAATCAGAACTAAGGTGATGGTGATCGTGACTGAGAACAGGTGTGAGCCGGGGAGGATTCTGGGACATGGAGTCCAGAGCTGGTGATTGTGGTGATTCGCTGACAGA
>NW_015539935.1:96420-104844 GCF_001515605.1 Sinocyclocheilus anshuiensis
GTGAAGATGCTGGATGTGGAGGTCCTGGGCTGGTGTGGTTACACGTGGTCTGCGGTTGTGAGGCCGTTTGGATGTACTGCCAAATTCTCTGAAACGCCTTTGGAGACGGCTTATGGTAGAGAAATGAACATTCAATTCACGGGCAGCAGCTCTGGTGGACATTCCTGCAGTCAGCATGCCAATTGCACGCTCCCTCAAAACTTGCGACATCTGTGGCATTTTGCTGTGTGATAAAACTGCACATTTTAGAGTGGCCTTTTATTGTGGCCAGCCTAAGGCACACCTGTGCAATAATCATGCTGTCTAATCAGCATCTTGATATGCCACACCTGTGAGGTGGGTGGATTATCTCGGCAAAGGAGAAGTGCTCACTAACACAGATTTAGACAGATTTTTGAACAATATTTATAAGAAATAGGCCTTTTGTGTACATAGAAAAAGTCTTTGATCTTTGAGTTCAGCTCATGAAAAATGGGGCAAAAACAAAAGTGTTGCGTTTATAATTTTGTTCAGTGTATATACACATATACACACACTTTCTATACTGATGAGTCACAACAATAAAACCATTGACAGCCCAGGTAAAAAAGAAATACACTTTAGACTAATAATCGATGCACCTATTATAATGTTATTATACTATACTAAGTGCATAATAAATGTGTTATTTTGGAACAACGTTAAATATGTTAAGTGCTCTTTAAGAAATGCTAAGATCAACTTTAAGCTAATTGCAATATATTTTAACATATTTAGTTGTGTTAAAATGGAACAACTTCAAGCATCTTTAGTGTAATTTAAATGTACTTCTTTACATTATTTAAAATATACTTTTATACTTCTTGAAGTAAAGTTAGATTAGATTTTAAGCTTCACTTTAATGTGCTTCAAGAACATTTTCAATAGCCTTTCAGCTCATTAGAAATGCATTACCAGTACACTATTTGTTTGGTCTATTAGTTTGCTATAAAGCTATTTTCAGCACTCTAATATGGTTTGTTAAAAAGCACAAAAATCATTAAATCAACATGACACACACATACACTTTCAAATCTAGAAAACTTTAATGTACTTTACAACAATGAATCTTGTGTACATAAAAATAAATTCCTTGAGGACATTTAAGAAGCACAGCAGCATATATAAACTCTTGACCAAAATAATTATAATAAATTAAAGATCAACTAATGTCCTTATCCTCAACTGTTCTAGAACTCCTAATGACGTAATTATTTCCAAAAATACCATGTATTTAATTAATCACAATGTTCTTGTGTAAAATGATTGTAATGTAAATGTGGCCTATTTCTAGTCTGAGATGTTTGTTTAAGCAAACTTGTACCGTTACTAGGTATGGGAAGGACGTTGGCGAGTTATTCCATACCATCTCCTCCCCGATTGGCTAAAGGATAATGATTACCTGCTGCAGGGACACCGCCCACCCATGCCGTCCTTCCGTGCCTGTTTTGGGAGCATCTTCAGGATTCACACAGAAACTGGAAACATCTGGACGCACCTGCTGGGTTTGTGCTTGTGATATGTGACATGATAATGCACAAAAGTAAAATGTAACAAAACAAGCATCTCTTAAAATACTACACATCACTGTAGCTTCTACATGTAAACCGACTACCAGAAAAAGAAAAAAAAAACATTTCCTGTTTCCCAAATTTTAAGTTTCCTGCTGTTCAAAGATTTGCAGTCAAATAGATTTTTTAAATGCTTTTGAAATAAGTCTCTTATGCTCGCCAAGGCTGTATTTATTTGATCAAAAATACAGTAAAAACATTAATAATTTGAAATATTATTAAAATGTAAAATAGTCATTTTCCACTTTAAGATATTTGAAAATATAATTTATTTCTGTGGGAAAGTTGGTTTTTCAGCAGTCATTACTCTAGTCTTGTGATCCAGTGTCACATGATCCTTCAGAAATCAGTCTGATCATATGCTGATTTGATGCTCAAGAAACATTTCTTATTATTATCAATGTGGAAAACTGATCTAATTTATGTTATTTGGAAACCATGATCATTTTTTTCTGGACTCTTTGATGAAGAGGAAGTTCAAATTTATTTGAAACATAAATATTTTGAAACATCAAAATTCTTTACTGTCACTTTTAAACAGTAGTATATGTCATATAACCCCGGTGGCTTTTGAAGAAAGACGTTTCACACCTACTGGAACTTACCAGATAAATTGTACTTGCCAGATAAATTGTACGATATATTTGTAATATGATAATCTGATATGTGTGAATCACTGCCCTGAGGATGACACAAAACACACCACTTAGACTTCTAATGTTACTCAAACCTGTAATTATGTTACTGGTATGTCATTTTGAAGGCTAACTAAGCTATCACAATGTCTCCCTACAGGCTTAATTCTGTTCCTGTGCTTGGGCACATTGACAATGCTGCGGCCAAACGTTTCATTCATGGCGCCCGTGCAGGAGAAGGTGGTGTTTGGGATGTTCTTCCTGGGTGCAGTTCTTTGTTTGAGCTTCTCCTGGCTTTTTCACACTGTCTACTGCCACTCAGAAAAAGTCTCTAGGACATTCTCCAAGTAAGAGACACCAGTTTTTATGCTCTTTGTGTGTAGGCAGTACTAATGTTAAGTGGCATTTTGTACACTGGTGGCCAAGAGTTTTTTTGTTTTTGAAATGATATGCTCCCTAAGACCGCATTTATTTAAAGGGCTCATCGGATGAACATTTTCCACAAGTTGGCATGATTTATTAGGGTCTTTATGAAATGTCTGTAACATATTTTGCTTAAAAACACTCAACGGCTGTGTAAACAACACCCTTTTTGCCTTGTCAAAAACAGCTCTGCTCACACCAACCCTGTAACGATGAGTCTGCAGAGTGAGGATCCATTTGCAGTTTATTTGACAACAGAACAATAAAGACAAACAGCCGTAAAGGCGAGATGAGGGCGTAAAGAGTACAGGCTAAGATCGGTGCAGGCGGCATATAATCACAGTCCAATAAACAGATACGGGTCAGGGCAGGCAGCAGAGAATCCAGAAACGAGAAACTGTCCAGGTCACAAGAGAATTAACAATCCACAATGAAGAAACGCTCAGAGATTATCACATAGGCAAATCAAGACTTCACATGAATGTGTGTGTGTTGTGCTTACATGGAGTGAGTGTAATGACTAGCATGTGTGTGTGTGTGTGTGTGTGTGTCTGTGTGCAATCAGTCCCAGGTATGTGGGCTTATGGGAATTGGAGTCCGAATGAGAATCAGTCAATATTCTGGTGAGGGTTCCCTCTGATGGTGCGGAGGCGGCGGTACGGGAGCCTCACTTGTGACAATTATATTGCAGGGGTTAAAGAAAAAAAAAATCTTTTGACTGAATTTTTCTTCGACCAAACCCCATTCCTCAGCCATACCCATCACACACCCAGTTTAAGAGCAGTTTTTTTTTGTTCTTGTAATTAGGAGCGCTTGTCCTCCTAATTTAAAAATGTAGGAGCACCTTGTGATCAATAATCAAAAAATATGCATTAGAATTTCTTTGACTCTTCTCAGTTTACCTCTCAAAACTTGGTCTAAATACTAATCAAGCTTGACATGAGCATCTGGTTTTATTCTCTTATGCCTAGTTCACACTACAGGATTTTAAGCCCGATTTAAACCTTATTTGCAAGTTAACGAGCTCGCCGACAGGTCGGGCTGTGATCGGGGAGAAAATCAGCGCTCGGCAATCTTTATGTGTTAACTACACAATGATGCATCAAAGAGGTTCGCTGACGCGTCGCCGACACCTCACCGACGGCAAACAAATATCTAGTATGCCAAATATCTGGACCGGTTGGCCGACTCGACATCATGTCGTGTCAGGTGTCGTGACGAGCTACAGCCAATGAGAAAGCAAGGCATGGGTTGAGGTCACCGGAAGAAAAACAACAGGACACAATACAGGACACCAGTTTGGACACAATAAATGGAGCAACATTTTTCATCGAGCAAACAGCTTGCAGCGCTAATTTCTTCCCGACATCCATTTTCAAATAAATAACTCCTGTTTCACGTGTTGTTTTGCGTCATTCCCATTCCAATTCTCGCAACCAGGGGTTACACACTACACAAGCTGACAACAACTCAGTCACCCAATGACTCTACAAACTGCGTTTTGTCACGAAAACATGCGCAAGAATTGGAACGGGAATGACGTGAAACAGGAGTTGTTTATTTGAAAATGAATATCGGGAAGAAATTAGCGCTGCAAGCTGTTTGCTCGATGAAAAGTTATCTGTCGTCACCATACAGCACTCTGTGTTACATTAAACATAAACTTAGAAGAGGCCCAACATCTCTACAACAGAAGTGCTGAATCCAAAGTTAGCATGACACTCATAGTTATTTAGAAATATGTCAGCCAGAATTAAACCCGTGAGATTCAATGATATGAAATTAAAACACTTGCCACTCTCTTGTTTGCTTGTCTCTCTGATCTTATTTCAGTGTCTTCTATTGCAACAGCAGCTGATCTGAAAACAACAAATTTTAAGTAATATTTCACAATGAAAGAAAGAAAGAAAGAAAGAAAGAAAAACAGGCAAATAACGATTAGTGATGTGTTTTCTTTTTAACAATGACAGTACAATGTTACAAGTTCCTGTTGGGTAATATGTTCAAAACCTTCTCATCCATAGCAGTTTCAGATATCTTCTCTTAAAAGCATCCCTTTTTACAGTTTAATCTTTATACACACAAATTGAGCTGGACAGTTCGAGACAAATTGTATGTGGATATTCGCCAGGCTCCCGACGGGAGTGGGTGCGTGAGAGAGGAGGGGCGCTGAAATAGCTAGGGCTGGCGGCGTGTGATGGGGCACACCTGAACCGAATGGAGCCTCATCAACGCCGCTGTTTAAATGCCGAGCGCGCCTCTCCTCGGCATGCTGGTGTCCTCGTGGGTCCAGGAAGGGTGCATAGAGGGACTCCCGTGCCGCCGAAGATGCGAGCTACCGGACCCGCGGTCCGGACGAGAACCGCACCCATTACACGGCCGTCGGGCCAGGATGCCGGGCCGTCTAGTCCCTTCACACGCCGGGGCCAAGGCGAGAAGGATGCAGCCGCTGGAAGAAGCCGCCACCCCTCGCGTCCCGGACTGGAAAGGGGAGCGCGTGCGGCCGCCGGACTCCGCCCCTTACCTGGACCCTTCCTTCTTGATCACTGCCCTTCTCTGCACGAAGCCCGCAGCACGACGAGGACACCAGATCCCCTGTTTTATTTTGGACACTAGTTTTCCCTTTTCCCTGGACACTTTGTTGTTATATTACTTTGTCAATAAAAGCCTCTCCGAGGCCTGACGCCACGCCCACTGTGTCTGTCGTGTGCTCCTCCCGTGACAATATATATTCATAATGTGGTGTTTTTCAAACTTTTCAAAGAACATTTACTTAATTACAATTAGGCCGAACTGTTCATTAAAACTTTATTAATAATGTTATAATGACAAATGATTTTCTTCCAATACATTGGGCAATGTTTTTACAGTTGTTATATGACACACAAATGCCACTACCTAGACTTTAAGCAACCATATTTCCAGTGTGTATAGTTGCTAGATAACTATACTAGATAACTAGCAAGTAAGTCAGTGTCTTGGTCTGTCACGGAAAACAAAGAAGATCCAAATGCAGTTTATTTCGTCCCAAAACAACGATAAAAAACAGAGCAAAAACACTGGCAAGATGGACTTCCGGTTATGGAGTGGTACGGAGAAGACGCGAGTTAATGACTCTCCTATAATTTTTCAATATAAATCCTTCAAGCTCACTTCAAACTTTGATACACCTTTTGCTATTTAATACACAAAAATCTAACAACCGAAATGGCACCAAAAAAGAACAGAACTCAAGAAAGTGAATAACGAGGCTCAAGAGAGGTCGCAGGATTCTGATTACGCAGACGAACAAAAAGAGATAGAGGAAGATGATGACAGCGAATCTATTAAAGTAACCGAGTTGAACCCCAGCAATGCAGATGTAATACAAGCCATTAAAAGAGTGGTTCTCATGGTGTAAGCTGCTGAAAAATAATAATACACCTGTCTGATGCAGACAAATTGTGAGAGCACAGTTTTTTTGCACATGGCCCACAGTTTTTAAAAATGCATTTTGATACACACTCCTCTGACAAAGAAATTATTTATAATCTCAAACTTAGAGAGGGTATTGAAAGTACTACTGTACAGCATGCTCTAATAATATCACTCAAAAAAACTGCATAATCTGCATTATTGAGATACCTAGCTGCATTCTGGGAATTTTGCCCAGTAGCTTCTCGTACAAAGTTATTTGCAAAATAATGTTTTTTTTTTATGTTCACTAATGCACATGCCTTCTTGGGACAATTGGTTGTCATGGCACAAAAAATATTTTGATGATTTAAGACAGCACTAAAGCCAAACTGAATGCACAAATGTTTGTTCTGATGTCTCTGTATGTATAATAACTACAGAACCCCTAAAGGGACCTTTGCAAAAATAAAAAATACACAGACTTTCATGTGCGCACGAGAAACTATCACACGTTACTATTTCTGGTTGTGTCACATCTGCCATCTTACAAAGATGAAAACAAGAGCATGGATGCACATGAATTAGCCTAACTGAGATTAGGATAAATTTGGCCTTCAATACTGTCAGACTCTGTTTCTGTCGTGTGTTGTGTTTTGTTCCCGTGTCATTATTTCCAGGTGTTCCCCATTTAGTTCTGAGTACTTAAGCCCTGTGTTTTTTCATTGTTTGCCCATCCTGTATTAAGTAGCAACAGTAGCAATGTGACAGAATACCGGACCTAAGACAGAAAAGTAGCGGTGCCCCTTCTCCCCATTTTGTTTTCTGTCTTTTTTTTTTTTGAGAACTGTTTTATTTGTATTTTTCTAATGGATGCCCTAGAGCAGTTATGTTTTATTTATCAAGACGGTCGTCCCCTGGAAGAGTACATTAAGGAATTCCTCACCTGCTAAAAGCAGATTTCCCTCGACCGGTGGACTGCTTCTGGGGTGGTTTGGATGAGGGGATTTCTCAATGGAATCGGGCCCTGCCCGCTCCAGCGTCGGCTCCAGCCCCAGAGCTCGCTCCAGCCCCAAAGCCCGCTCCAGTGTGGGTTCCAGCCCTAAGAGGGCTCCAGTTCCCGAGTTTAGCCCACAGAGGGCTCCTGTTTCTAAGTTTAGCCCTGAGTGAGCTCCAGTCCACGAGTTTGGCCCAGAGAGTGTTCCAGTTCCAGAATTTGGCCCAAGGAGGGCTCCAGTCCCCACGTCAAGCCCAGGGAGGGCCACAGTTTCCGAGTTAGGCCTATAGAGGGCCTCTGAAGACTATATTCTCCCCAAGGATTTTTTTTGGGGGGGTAGTAGGGGTCCATCCGTGTAGGCCGGGCCGAGTGCCGTTATTTTTTAAATTGTCTATCCTCTTTCTTATTAATGTTATCTCATTCTATTACCTTAAATTATATGTACTTAATCCATTGGAAGCTCCTGTCACCAAGATGAAGTGTGTGTGTGTGTGTAAGCACACTTGGCAATAAAGCTCTTTTCCGATTCTGACGTTTAACAATGCATTTTGAGGTCTAGAAGCAATTGGTACAGTAAAAAGTGCTCAAATTTTGGATTTCGACAGGGCAATACATGTGCTATATATTGTCCCACATAATACTTTAAAGGCCAGTTAAATATTTTTTTTCAACAGTTCTTTCTGGTCCTCGAATCTGATTGGCTGATAAGAGTGCGATATTAGAGGGATAACAGAACTCCTCCAACCACTTCACTGTTTGAATCATGTACAGTAGGAATGGGAAGATTCCCCGATTTGCTTGGTGCATCGGCATAAAAAGTTAACGATGCAATGCATCGTTTTAAAGTGTGCATCAGATACAAGTTGGCATTTGTTGTTGGCATCCACCTGCTGACCGAGAATGAATTTGCATTTTTCAATAAGCCCTTCTGCTCTTTTAGACCAAAGCCAAAAATGACCCTTATTTTTACACAGAAAACATGCAGTTGTAAATGTGAACTGGTGGATCGACAAGAAGATTCATTATAAAACTTATTTAAAAAATATATATTATACACTAATATATATTTGTTACTAAATGAATATAATTGTTTGATAATAATTGTTCAAATGAATATAAAAATAATCTAATATAATATAAAAAAAATTTACTTTTGACTCCACCCCCCCTACTACTTGTCCTCTTGATCCTATTCCATCTCATCTCCTTCAAGCCATTTCTCCTGTTTGACCACCAGATCCTCCTGTCAACCCAACTGGCAAAGGGCATCTCAGGAGCCGCACTCCAGTGGTTTGAGTCTTACCTCTCAGATAGGCAGAGGCGGACAAAGTACTCAATTCCATTACTTGAGTGAAAGTACAGATACTGCTGGTCAAATATTACTCCA
>NW_015539935.1:105545-111336 GCF_001515605.1 Sinocyclocheilus anshuiensis
TATCACACACAGAATGGTCTGCAGTGCTGCTTCAAGTCCAACACCTATGCAAATACATTTTGCAGATGCGGCGGCGGGCAGTACCCACAGTGGTAAAAAAGCTCATTCTGGTTGACTACCATCTGTACATTCATGGCCAAAAGTTTTGGCACTGACATAAATTTTGTGTTTTGCAAAGTTTGCTGCTTCAGTATTTGTAGATTTTTTTCCACATGTTTCTATGGTATACTGAAAAACAAGGATAAGCATATCATAAGTTTTAAAGGCTTTTATTGGCAAAAAATATATAATGAGTCATTATTTACAGTGTTGACCCTCGTTCTTCATAACCTCTGCAATTCGCTCTGGCATGCTGGATATTAGCTTCTGGGCCAAATCCCGACTGATAGTGATCCATTCTTTCCTTATTAGTTCTCGGAATTGATCACAATTTGTGGGATTCTGCTTGTCCACTCGCCTTTTGAGGACTGACCACAGGTTCTCTATGGGATTGAGATCCGGGGAGTTGCCTGGCCACGCATCCAAAATTGCAATGTAATGATCTTCGAGCCACTTCTTTATCACTCTTGCTTTGGAAGAATATATGTACCACGTTTGGTGACTGTAGCTAAAACTAACCCCCCAAGTTTTGTCAAAAGGTGGCGCTATACAGTGCCTCATCTACGCCCTTTTATGAGCTTTTGCAAGTGTCTATATATCATTAATACTTATTTTACTTACATTAATAATATTTTTGTGAGCTCATCTAAAGAGAGGATTGTTTATACCTTGTAAAGCGTTTACAAAGGAGATTTAAAAGCTCATTAATCTTCCAAACAGAAAAGTGAATCAAACACAAACACAGAGGGATACAGAACACAAAAATATTTTTTCAAGATTGAAAAAATGAAACTGTACAACTGTTCACTTGATAAAAAAAGAAAAAGAAAAGTAAGCCTCTGCAATTTCATAGAAAAAAAAAATCAAGTGTACAGTTTCATTTTTTTTTTTTTTTTTTTTTGTGAAAAGTTCATTTTTTTGGCCAATGAAGCTTTTAGAAATTATTTAAAATGCATCTGATCACTCTACACAATCTAGAATCAATGTGAATGAACACCACAACAGCTTAAGCTGCAAACTTTGCAAAACACAAAATTTATTTTACTATGAGTACTTTATATATGGTATAAACCTGTATAAAATCCTAAAAGTTTGCATATGTTGTTGCAATACACTTGCATAAATCATAATCTATATTGTTAACATACATGGTATTAACATACATTACCATATACTGTAAAAATTCATCATATAAATATTTTTACTAAATGTATATATACTAATTTTACCATTGGTGCATAAACCAATATAAAATTATATGTAAGCATACTAAATGTTTGCATATATGTTGTTTATATACACTTGTATATATAAATTGCACATATATTGTTCACATATATAGTCTTAACATGCAGTACTGATTACTGTACCAATTTAATATATTTGTATAAACTAATTTTATAATGGGTGTTTAATATGTGGTATGATTTCATAACCATGTATCCTTAGAACCTATGTAATAATATAATTGTCTTAGAAGACAAAATATATGACAACACCACTTATAGGGACCACATATAGGGACATAGGCTATATGTCATCTTACATTACCTTTCTGTATGGGTTCCCTGCCACATTCCGGCAGCACACCCAACACTGCACATTTTGCATGTGTCCTTTGTCTGAAGCACCCATTTCAGGTCCTGGAGTCTCTACTAATGAGCTGATTCGTTGAATCAGTCGTGTTTGAATGCAAGCTCACTAATCACTACTATAGCTCTAACAACTAATATAGCTCATTAATACATAAACATGTGAACAAAACACACACACGTTTGTTTGTTTGTTTGTTTGTTTGTTTGTTTGTTTGTTTGCTTGCTTGCTTGCTTGCTTGTTTGTTTGTTTGCTTGTTTGCTTGTTTGTTTGTTTCTAATGTTGACATTGAGCTGACAGAATAAGGTAAACTGATTAACTTAAAGGCAAAACTGGAACAACAGCGCCCTCAGCTGATGTACTGAGGTAGAACACAGTGGAGCTCATGCCACTTCTATTCTGTTCACCAGTAAGAACGTCCATTGTTCGTTCGTTCTTTCATTCGTTCATTCATTCATTCATTCATTCATTTATTGTCAAGAATTTTAATCTCCTTTGAATTGACATAATTTGGTTCATGAATATATTGCTGCATATTGGAAATATAACAGTAGTTTCTCACATATGGAAATCAATTATTTAATATGTCGCATTACATTATTTTGCTGTTTACTGTCAGGGACACTGATTCATATCAAATACTTTCAGGAACTTTGTCTATATAGATCAGTGGTCAGGGACTTTTTTTTCTAATGGAAGGATGGCATTTAGTGACTTGAAAAAAGTAACATTAATAAATTTTTTGCTTTAATATTTGTTTTTAAAGCAATACGGTACTCGAGGCTATTGTGTTCTATTGTAAATAAGCAAGCTGCTTAAAATACACTTCAAATATAATACACTTCATAATATATAGATACATGTAATACAATTTGGTACTGTGTGTATAAATATGTGACTGTACTGTAAAAAAAAAAAAGTTTGTTTTTACACTGTAAGACCATACAAGTTGAACTTGAAATATGTATGAAAAAATGTATGAAAACTCATTGCCCTAAAAAAAAAAAAAAAAAGTTAATTTTGTCTTGTTGAACAAATAAGACATTTCAAGTTCTTTACATTGGAAAGTGTCCGTTCATTGAACTAGCATAATCTGTTATAAGGTAACTCAAACTAGTGAACTTTGAGCAGACAAAAGTGCAATAATTATATAGCAAATTATTTGGTTTAATCTGGTTGAATTATTTTTGCAAAATTACTATTCTTTAAGTTACAGCTGCACAATAAACAATGACAAAAATACATACAACAAGGAATTAACTTTTAGCATTTACTATTTATTTAATTTCTTTTTCCAACATTTTTTTTTTTTTTTTTATTATTATTAAACGGCATGTTGAGGTTTTTGTTTAATAAAACAAAGGAAAAAATGTATGTGTGGAATGTGCTGGTCATGCACTTGGAAAAATGCAAGGCGTCAGTCAATCCAAAAACAGGACACATGGGTTTGAGAGAGATTCTCTACATTGTCCTTCACAAGATTCCTCTCCAAGATGCATCCCACAGAGGCTGGTGGACAGTGGCATCGCTAGGGATTCTAGGCCCTTTCTGGGGGGGGTCAGAAACCTAATTTTGAATCCATAAGAGATAACTTTTTCACGTGTTTGTTTAATGAGGACCACTGACCAGATACTGAATAACTGATAGATTACGAAGTACATATAAAAGTGGTGTGTGTGTTTAAGCATGTTTGTTACTGTCAGTTATAATAATTTGCCATAATATAATTGAACTCGAACACTAGGACATTAAGAGTAGGTTTTTCTCTTCCAAGACCTAGGCATACTGGAATTCAAAGAAAACATACCACTAAATATTGGCTTGGAGTAGGTTATAACATGTTTTATTGATGTTGTATTGATTAACTACAAAGCAGGCATTGCCAGCACAAAAATACTTGAAGTAAAAAAGTTATCTTCAAATTATTTTTATCCCTCTAAAATCTGCTCAAGTCTGCCTTGTAAACGACTCCGAATTAATGTCATTAACATATAAAAGATCACCAGTCATCGTCCAAATCCTTCAATTCAGAAAAGCCAAATTCAAGAAACAGCTTACATTTCCAAAAACCTGCAGTACTCCGACAAGGAAAAAGTACGTACTCTGCTTAGACCCTGACGTGACGCTAAGCACTTTTCCACGTCAAAGGCAGTTTTTACCAATATGAGCATTGGCGTGGATTTAAGCGTGGATATAATCTCTCCGCTTGAGAAGAGAAGCCAGGGGCCTGGCCTCAAAATTAAAAGTGAATGAAGCATACATAACGCCAGCAGGAGTCACTCTTGCATTTTATTTTTTTCAGCTTAGTGTAGTGGATCCACTCGTGTTTGATAATCTATTAAGTAAAGGTTAATTAATTGATCATACCTATTCAGAATTTGCTAGTTAACTCTTTTTTTCTTTCTTACTTTTTTTCACAGGTAAGAGAACGTTTAACTCAAAATAAGAAAAGTAAACAATCATATATCATGGCATACAAGGGCGTGTCTACGTGGTGGCCAGGGGTGGCACTGGCCCCCCCTGAAATTTGGCTGGCCAGCCCAGGGGCCCCCCCCCCCATGGAAATGAAGATCGCCGAATAAAGGCTTGGATTTGGGTCTGTTCCTCGTAGTTTTATGGATTCGGAAGATTTGGATTACAGCGCACAAATAAAATTGTTTCATTTCGTAATTATGTTGCGTTTTTGGTGTATTTTATAGTTCACAGCATGTCGGAGAAAACGCCTTTTGTGGCCCATGGCAAACGAAGTAAACATTACATGACAAGTAAAGGTTAAACGATTGCAGAAATGTTATTTATTTTAAGGTTTAAAGTGAAGTCTTGTTTAACATTATGTAGGCCTATTCTTGGAAACGAGCTGACAGCAGAAATCACACAACAAAACGAAATGTTATAATTCATATTAAGTAAATGAGTAAACAATTTAATAATGCAATTGAAAACAAGGTAATTGATATGACAACTAAAAACAACTAATAATAAAATTAATGCCGCAATTTCAATATTCATGAGGATTCATTTTTAGGTGTTGTCAGTATGTCAGTTTTGTACGTTTAAATGCTGAAAATACGTAAGTATTTGTACGTTTAGATGCTGAAAATACGTCAGTATTGTATGCTTTAGTGCCTGTAAGAATGTAAGTAAATACGTTTTATAGAACCCAGGGTTTCCACGCACACAATGTTTACAGTATTTACACGGCGTTTTAAATCATGGCGGGTGAGGGCGTTTTCGTATGCGTTTGGCCAATCAATGTTTACTTACGTCACGATTAGTACCAGTTGTGCTGGTTAGACCCTGCTCCAAATTAGTAGGAGCTAATCTGGTTCTCGAAAAAGGCAGTCCGGTACTAAAATCGCACCCAGTTCCGGCGGTGCGAAAACGCCAAAAAGTGGGTAGTTCCACAATTAGTTCTGGTACTATGAAAAGGTTCCCGTGGTGCAAAAGGCAACATAGACAACTTAGTGACGCCGCTCGCATCATTCACAGTCGGGTTTTTAGCAGAGAACACAGAGCAGGACTTGAATTTCGGCGCGGGATTGTGGCTATTAATAACCATTCTACTCATCCCCGCAGGTTCCGCGCTTATAACACAATGACAGATGAAGGGATGTATCGTTTGCACATGCTTTTGAGTCTTAAGGACCCACTCGCGCGCTCTCATTTTCTGTGCGCCCATAGATCGCGATAATGAGAGTGACAGCTTTTAATAGTTATTAAGGGAGTTTGCAAATGTGATATTGATTTAATACAACAGTTCAGTAAACAAGTACTGCCTGATTTTGCTCTATTTCTTTAAGAAAATAGTTCCAAATATAGTAACAGCTCAGTCGCTTCGCATCTCTAAAAGCAAACACAGCTGAGTTTCATTCATTCAATGAAAGTGCGTTTTTGAACGAATCTAGAAGTGATTCATGATTACCCATTCATAAAGACAGTCACTTGCTTCATTCCTGAATGAATCAGCCGAACGTATCAATTGAATTAATGATTCTGTGATAAAATCAGTGACTTGCCGCCACCTGCTGGTGGATTTAGTTTCATTTTTAGCGTATAATTTCAGTTATTTAAATCATTTAATATTTCTGTATTCAAAATT
>NW_015539935.1:111558-112705 GCF_001515605.1 Sinocyclocheilus anshuiensis
TATGAATTTAATTGCACTCATGCCACCTCTGAGCCTCATTAAACTTCTGAAAATGTACTTACAAACCACTTTTGTGTTCTTCTGTGCCACCTCTGTAGTACAAATTAATTTATTATTAATACTAATTTGTAATTATTGGTAACCTATTTGTCTTATTCTACTTCTTATTATATTGTTTTAAATAGAAATTTTAAAAAGCTTATAAACATACATTTTTGAATTTGATATAGATGAAAATGATGCCATTACAAAGGTAAAAAGAAAATACCCCTGTAAGTCACTTTGAGTCAAATGTCACCTCGTATTAGGAAGGCAAATTTTTTATCAGAATTTTTTATTATTGATCAGAAGGTGCTCCTAAATTTTTTCAATTAGGAGGACGAACGCTCCTAATTACAAGAAGAAAAAAATGCTTTTAAACTGGGTGTGTGACAGGTATGGCTGTGGAATGGGGTTTGGCTGAGGAAAAATGTTCAGTCAAAAGATTTTTTTTTTTTTTGCTTTAACTCCTGTTTATGGTGCTATTTCAAAAATTGTCCTATATGTTCTGTCCAAGCCGCAACTTCCCGCTCTCTCTCATGAAGCCAACAAGGAAGTGACTTAAACTGTAATTCGTCAACTGGCCGCTAGAGGCTGGCTGCAAAAGGGAATTGTATATAATTTTCGCACAGGGAGCCGCCATCAATATGCGGGGTATTGAAATCGCATTTGAATGAGCGCTTGCGGTTCACTTTCGATTTCGCGATCACGCGCACTGTGTAAAAGGGAGCACATCTTACAGTGCGTGCATAATTATTAGGCATGTTGATATTCTGATCATATTTTTTTCCAAGCACATTTTACCAATTCCAAACCACATAAATCTTAATAACTACTATTATTTTTGTATTTAATCATTTAGAAGTGATATATAATTGTATATGAAGGCTGGAAATAAAAAAACTCCTTATTAAGGTGTGCAGAATTATTAGGCCTTTTACGGATGATTTGAGCCAAAAAAAGAGATTTAACTCAGACTGAGATGTCAAAAATAATGAAATCCCCATGAGAAATATTAAAAACTAATGCATAATACAATATTCAAAGTTAAGGCATGTCCATTGGTCAGCAAAATGCTCATTGGGTCAGCGGGGTCAGAAGTCAGAAA
>NW_015539935.1:124548-126012 GCF_001515605.1 Sinocyclocheilus anshuiensis
CTCAGGAACCTTTTAGTCTCCAGTGCCACTATTTTCCAGAACTGCAACCTTGTGTCTCCAGAATTACAAGGTGACAGGTTCTCAGAGACCTTGCTTGGGTAAAAAAATGACCCCTACTTAATAAGAATAACATTCTGAAGTGTTATGAAATACATGAAGACTATTTTTATAGGCTTTATGGACAGATAAGTTGAGAGTGACTCCTGAAGGACCAGCACCACATCCTCTTGTACCACTATTTAAAGAATTGATCTTCCAGAATCTGGCAGTAAGTTTTAGGAGCTCATTTTTGTCAGTCTCTGCAAGACTCTGTATGTATTTACGGTGCGTGCATAATGCTAAGTTGATATTCTGATCATATTTTTTTCCAAGCACATTTTACCAATTCCAAACAACATCAATCTTAATAATTACTATTAATCTTGTATTTAATCACTTATAACCTATATATTAGCCTATTGTTCATGAAGGCTGGAAGTGAAAAACGCCTTATATTCAGGTGTGCATAATTATTAAGCAGATTATCTTCTACAGATAAAATCTGGAGATGGACTAAAAATGAACTCCCAAAACTTACTGCAACATGGAGCTAAGGAGAAAAATGTAGAACTTGAAAAATTTTAAAAACAGCTTAGTGAAAAGTGTTTACAATTTAAAAGCAAATAGAAAGTCCTATTTTTTTCTTTATTTTCTTTATATATTTTTTTTCAGATTTGCACGTTCATGAAATATTTCAACCCAGTCTCATGAAAATACGTACCTCTGGGTTCTTTTCTGCAACACCGTTTTTACGTTCCTTACTGCACGTTTCGCCGCAGTTTCAAAGAGAAATGTCCACTGAGTGGCGCTAAAATACGGGTTCAATACGTCCACCCTGGCACATTTTTATTACGTTGATATAGGTACGTATTGCTGTGTTTTTATTGCGTTTCTTCAGGTACGTATTGCGGCGATTCAGAATTCAAATATCCGGGGACTGTCGCTAAAAGTTAATGCTCTATCGTGTTGGAAATATGCGCTACACCAAACCCAACCCTAAACCTACCCGATAGTGTTAACAAATGCAAAACTGATATAAAAACACATTTGTTGATGCAACCGTGTCATTTGAACTTACTTACATGCAGCTTTGTACTGTTTTGTCGAACCGTAGTTACACGTAGTACATCTCCGTACTCCGTGAGCTACCGAACAAACCTACCGTCTATGAAAACCCATTGATATGAAGCTGGATATGTGCGGTGCTAACGTTCAAAAGCATCAGTTTTCAAATCTCCCAGCATATTAAAAATGTTTTGAAGTCACAACATAATACTCATCAAGTAACTGTGCGAAAATTACGCTTTATTAATCTAAACTCTGTAAATCATACTCTGTGTGAAAATAATTTAAAAGGTTTCGGAGTTTTACTGCCTCTAGTGTTCATTTTTTTTGGAAACTGCAGTGATATGTACTTATTGGTAC
>NW_015539935.1:126559-130594 GCF_001515605.1 Sinocyclocheilus anshuiensis
AAATATGCCCTACACCAAACCCAACCCTAAACCTACCCAATAGTGTTAACAAATGCAAAACTGATATAAAAACACATTTGTTGATGCAACCGTGTCATTTGAACTTACTTACATGCAGCTTTGTACTGTTTTGTCGAACCGTAGTTACACGTAGTACATCTCCGTACTCCGTGAGCTACCGAACAAATCTACCGTTGATGAAAACCCATTAATATGAAGCTGGATATGTGCGGTGCTAACGTTCAAAAGCATCAGTTTTCAAATCTCCCAGCATATTAAAATTGTTTTGAAGTCATAACATGATATTCTTCAAATTGTGCGAAAATTACGCTTTATTAATCGAAACTCAGTAAATTTGTGTGAAAAGGAATAAAAGGTGTCGGAGTTTTGCTCATCGGAACAGCAAAGTCCACTCAAAAATTGAGCTGACAGGAAACATCGATGTAGTACAGTATTGTTTCTGTCTGCAATAGCCCTACTGTGTTGTAACATCCCAGCATATTAAAATTGTTTTGAAGTCATAACATGATATTCTTCAAGTAATTGTGCGAAAATTATGCTTTATTAATCGAAACTCTGTAAATGTGTGTGAAAAGGAATAAAAGGTGTCGGATTTTTACTGCCTCTAGTGTTCACTTCTTTTGGAAACTGCAGTGATATGTACTTATTGGTACGTATTTCGCGTCTTGCGAAAATGTGCCCCCGGGTACGTTTTTGCCATGAGACCAGGTTATTTTCAAAAAATATTGACGTTTTGAGCAGCTGCATGTTTGAGCAGCTGCATTCCTCTAGGTCAAAGATGAAAAAATGGGATTTACAATAAAAAGTAATTTACAAAATTAGTTTGACTTGAGTTAATTTATTAATGAGTAACGTCTCTTTTGAGTGAATGTGCAAATTTTTAATGATAACAGGTTTGACCATGTTATTACAACATTTAACCACTTTTTATTAATTAAAAAATTGAGAAATTCTTTCCAATTTAAATCTTGTACAAGAACTACAGCAAAAACCAGTTTGATGCATCAATATTTTATCAATTATCAATATTTTAGAAATTGTATTTGAATATTACCAGTACTGACTTCAATGGATTTCATTAAATTCATTTGAACACAACTGCTCAAAACGGTCTAAATTTATGAAACCTACACATTCAAAACATTATTACTCTGAAAGTTTTAATGTAAATGTTAAGTGTAAGTGAACTGTTAAGTAATGTAAGGCCTTTCATGACACTACATATGCTGGGGTGTGAATTTGATAGGTGCTTGATATAAAATAAATGGTGCTTTAAAAAGTCCTTGAAAGTCTTTGAATCTAGTGTTCATGAAAGAGTGAGAACCCTGAGAACCACATTTTACGTAAAATGCATACGAATTATCATGAGATCACGTTGGAATCCTTTACTATTTGAAGGTTTAGTTTTCTGTAGATTATGCAATCTAACTTCTCCATTCTTTTTCCTGATGACTACAATCGGTGAAGAGAAAGTTGAGTTTCTTTCTTATGTTGACCATAGAAGATATTTTGAAGAATGCTGGTAATCAAACAGCTGATGGTCCCCATTGACTTCCATACTATTTATTTTCCTACTATGACAGTCAATGGGGTGCAAAAACTGCTTGGTTCCTAAAAAGTCTTCAAAATATATTATTTTGTGTTTAACCTAATATACAGGTTTGGAACAACATGATGGTGAGTAAATAATGACAACTGTGACACTGTTTCCTCTTTTGTAAACAAGTGCACTAAACAAGCTTGATGTTACGAAAATGACAGCACAACTTTGGGACAGTTGTAATTTGAGTAATTTTCAGAAAAAAAGGTTTATGTTTTATTTGTTTATGTCACTCCTTGAGAAGTTTATTTACATCAACATAAACATCATTAAATGTAATAACCATTTTGTTATTGGATTTCCATATTTTAAGATTGAAAATCTGAACAACATAATAAAATCTATATTGAGTAATTTTCACAAAAAAAGGTTTATGTTTTATTTGTTTATGTCACTCCTTGAGAAGTTTATTTACATCGACATAAACATCATTAAATGTAATAACCATTTTGTTATTGGATTTCCATATTTTAAGATTGAAAATCTGAACAACATAATAAAATCTATACATATAAGGCATTTGAGAAGTAGAATAAATAAATGATGAAAGCAGGGTAAAATGTTGCCAAGTTTTTAATATGATCTTCATATAACAACAGACAAAAGTGTTGAAATTTGTTAATTTTAAGGAAAGTAAACCCATACAAAAAAAAGTGTCATTGTTGAAGAATTATACAAAAAAAGTTAGATAATTAATATAATATTGATCATACAGTACGTTCATGCAGTGGAAAATGCTGAAAGTTTGAAACATAAAATAGGCTAAAACAATCAAAAAAAAAAAAAAAAAAATTTATTTAAGTAATAACCATGAGGAGCTTGTCTATAAAAAATCAGAACAGATAAAACAAGTTTGTGTAGCTGTTTCTTTAATGCTGGCAGAAAGAAAGTAAAGGGAAAGAATTTATTTAAGTAATAACCATGAGGAGCTTGTCTATAAAAAATCAGAACAGATAAAACAAGTTTGTGTAGCTGTTTCTTTAATGCTGGCAGAAAGAAAGTAAAGGGGGTTGAACTGAACTAATATGATCTTAAGCTGTTGCACTGTTGTCACCGGTGTAGTAGACAGCCCAGTGAGCCCCAATGGAGGTGATGCCATATCCATTCTGTCGACCACTGAGGAAACGTAGCTCACTTCCATCATGGGTTGGGTAGATGTTAAATGAGTTTCCAGAAGGCTGTCCCACTTTTAAAGAGCGGCCTCGACTAGTGACAAACATAATCTCATAGATGTAGCCACTGTAATATTTTCCAGAAACCTGAATGATGGATTCATTGTCACGAAGTGACATCTCCAGTGGATTGCCATTGCTTGTACAAACCGGTGTTGTCCAGGTACCATCATAACGCAGCTGGATTCTGAACAGATATTTGATGAAAGTGTTTGAAAAGATGGTCACAGAATAACATGCAGAAGAATTAGAACACACAATGCAAATTACTTTTCAAGATCAAGCCACAAGAATATTTTAAAGCATATCATATTCACTTTTTTCACTCTGTTGGTCCAGAGGAATGATCAGTGGTTAACTTACCCACGAATTAAAGAGTTACTGTGTTCCCAGACTCTGATACCAGTGATGCGACCATCATATGCAGTGGAATATTCAGTCCCACTGCCGTCCCCAAAAGCCGTGGAGTAAGAGTAGTAATCCGGTAAAGCTAAAAGAGGAAATAACAGCTCTGAGTCTATCTTAAAATAAACCTTTCAATAGTAAATTTAAAGAAATGCCAAAGTCAGTCTAGATTCCCAAAGATCAAATGTAAAATAGTAGCAAAATGTCAAGTATTAAGATTTATATACATAGTGTATTTTTACATGTTCCAGAATTTCTAGCATGAATCTCAAGTTTAATTTCATTTTCAATTTTCCAACAGTCATTTATTTGCAACATTGTTTTGCATGTTTGATAATGTACCACATTGTGGTGAGCAATACTCACGCATGGCCATGCCCACTGTAACTCCAGAGAGAACAAGAATAAGATGCAACATTTTGTAAAAAGTTGCTGTTCAGCACACACCAGTAATCTAAAAGGAACAAAATAGATGAGGTATTCACTCATGAAACAGTAAATATTTTACTTTAGATAGTAGTTTCCATCATCTAACTGCATTATATATTGACAGAAAATGTATTTAACTGTGATCAGTGTTTTCACATATACCTAAGCACATAAAGATGATAAAAGACAATCACAGACATTTTAGCAATATAAAGTCATTACCTGCTGTTACACTTGATGTGGTTGATATGTGAGTCTGGTTTGATGACTAAACCTACTTGAATTTATATGCTCCTGCTAGTCAAGCCTCTTCTATTGGACAAACATTGTCATGTTTCCGTCTCCACCTCAGAAGGAATGTTTTGGAACATATAAGTTTTGGTCCAGTGCAAAGAATGCCTAGAAGTG
>NW_015539935.1:130727-135123 GCF_001515605.1 Sinocyclocheilus anshuiensis
ACTGCTTTCGTCATCATGCGTAACCTTAACTTGTGCAAGGATTGGTGGGAACAGTGACATCCAATAATATTTAAAAACTATTTTGAATTGTAACAACAATACAAAATGAAAAACTACTTTAATATTTTTATCAAATGTGACAAAAAAAGAAGGAAAAAAAAAAAAAAACAGAGAGACGGGGACAGCTATGCCAACTCAAATTCAGTTGTCAGTTGAACTTGATCGACATCTTGGCGAACGTTACCTCAGCGCAGATGAATTCTATGTAAGTGAGCAGTGTAAGTTAATGTAAGGGAGTAATGTAATGTAAGTGAGTAATGTGATGTAAGTGAGCAGTGTAATGTAAGGGGGCAATGTAATATAAGTGAGTAATGTAATGTAAGTGAGCAGTGTAAGTGAGTAATGTAAGGGAGCAGTGTAAGTTAATGTAAGGGAGTAATGTAATATAAGTGAGTAATATAAAGAGTGATATAAGTGAGTAATGTGATATAAGTGAGCAGTGTAATGTAAGTGAGCAGTGTAAGTGAGTAATGTAAGGGAGCAGTGTAAGTTAATGTAAGGGAGTAATGTGATGTAAGTAAGCAGTGTAATGTAAGGGAGCAGTGTACGTTAATGTAAGGGAGTAATGTGATGTAAGTAAGCAGTGTAATGTAAGGGAGCAATGTAATATAAGTGAGTAATGTAATGTAAGTGAGCAGTGTAAGTGAGTAATGTAAGGGAGCAGTGTAAATTAATGTAAGGGAGTAATGTAATATAAGTGAGTAATATTAAGAGTGATATAAGTGAGTAATGTGATATAAGTGAGGAGTGTAACGTAAGTGAGCAGTGTAAGTGAGCAGTGTAATGTAAGTAAGCAGTGTAATGTAAGGGAGCAGTGTACGTTAATGTAAGGGAGTAATGTGATGTAAGTAAGCAGTGTAATGTAAGGGAGCAATGTAATATAAGTGAGTAATGTAATGTAAGTGAGCAGTGTAAGTGAGTAATGTAAGGGAGCAGTGTAAGTTAATGTAAGGGAGTAATGTAATACAAGTGAGTAATGTGATGTAAGTGAGCAGTGTAAGTGAGTAATGTAAGGGAGCAGTATATAGAAACATAAGGAGAGCAAGAGATTGATTGTTAGAGTCCGTTTATTTTTAATTTATACTATAGTAGTTCAGTTTCCTTTAAATCTTGAACTAGCCGTTAATTTATCAATTGAATGGGTGACCTATCATCATTAATCATGCAAACATTTGCCCCCCCCTGAGAGAATTGGCAGGAGCCACTAATGTATATATATATATAAATTAAGTTAAGTTTAACACTTATTTTAAAACTTTTTACTTTCAAATTAAACAAATAAACAAGACACAAAATAAAAAGAATAGGAATAATGGTTATATAGGGTTATACAAAACAACATTAGTTTTATTCCATTTGTTTAAAACAATGTAAGTAACTTTTACAGTATATTGTATGTATAATACTGAAATTCTACTAAGCTGATCAGGCCCTCTATTAAGAAAACCATTAATAAATGTGGTGTTCATGATTAAAAAATAAAAGGATTTTTTTTAATATACATTTTTTTTTTATTTGACTTATTTTAAAAGATTAAAAAGAATTTAAGTAAGGGTAAGGATGCATTGCTTTGTAATTTATGTGTGATCTAGTATTGGTGACTATAAAAGTTTCCTTAATGAAAGACCTGTCCTTTTTTAAAGTCTACAGTGTTGAACTGACAAATCATATGACATTGATCATGAGACATAAAATGCCTCACTTAGACTTTACGGTTGATTTTTCTAAAGCCCAAAACACACTGCACGATTTAAGGTAAGCAGTTTTATGTTGGGGGGGCGGGGGGCGCTTTTCTGTCTTTTTTTTATTAGATAGGACAGTTGAGAGCAGACAGGAACATATTGGGTGGGAAGGGGGCGGGGAGGGATAGGCGAAGGACCTCAAGACGGGAATCGAACTCCGGTCGCCGTGAGCACAGTTATGCTATATGTTGGCACACTAACCACTAGGCTATCGGCGCCGACCTGGAACAACATTTTAATCCAAAAATTTTGTCTTGACCATATCCCTACACCTAAACCTAAGCTTAACCATGAGTAATCCCTAAAATGAGAGAAAATGATAGATGATTGACACTGATGTTCAAGCACCAAACACTGATTGTAAGCCTAAACATCGCAAAAACTATGGAGCCAACAAAGATGTTGATCCAGGAACATGTTGCACTTGGTAAAATCAGGTTCTGCCAGACACACTGTGCGATGATCATGCTGTATCGAAGGCTATCTTTGGTTGCAAGACCGTGACAACGGCCGTCTTTGAACCTCTCTCACTGTATGACATAGGACCACTGATTAGGAGCCATTATCACAGAAATCGCCACGATTGTTTCACGATGCCAATCTTTCGTCTGGGACAGCCGGAAATCGTGCAGTGTGTTAACACAAGCAGCAGTACCACTGAAACTGACTCGGGGAAAAACATGTCTGTCAACATTTTATTCAAAAAATACTTGTAATGTTTCTACATGCCTTGTCATCCACTGGAGGATACAGATGATACATCAGAGTTTTCACAACTGTTATCAGCAACTTTTACTGCATATAGTTGTAATATTGTAGGATTTAATATTCAGCAAACAGTTGGGGAAAGTTACTTTTAAAAGTAATGCATTACAATATTGCGATACTCCCTAAAAAAGTAACTAATTACGTTAGTTACTTTTAATGGAAAGTGATGTGTTACATTACTTTTGAGTTACTTTTAAAATCTAGACAAGGCTTGCTTGCTTATTTTTAATATAAAAAAGTTCTTCTTTTACAAATGTAAAAGCCCTTTCATACCAAAAGTAAAATGAATATGCCTCAGGTTGAAGGAAATGTAAATTCACATCTGTACAGTAGAGGGTGCATCTCAAATAAATTGCATGGAGAATATGACAGGAGAAGAAAGTTCAACAGTATTCAGCAATAACAAAAATGAAACAAATGTGTCATTTTTGTTTATTAGTATGGTTGAATTGGATAATCGAAGGTCAGTAGCAAAGACATTCGTTAATAAAATGGGATTAAATACATAAATGATATTTGTCTTATTTAACATATTTAATTATTGCAGGTTTGTATAATACTCTGAGTTTGCATTTGACTGTTTTTATTCATTTTGAAGAATACTGAATCTGTTTTTGTGCAGGTGAGACGAGTAAATGCATGTTCACATTTTAGTCTAGAACTACAGTAACATGATGTTCGCACAGCACAGCGCCTCTGCACTTACTCCCGATTTCTCTCAACATGGCGAATTGGGATCTCGCTTAGAGAGACCAATCTACTTCGAGTGTAAACTAAACGAGCCAATGCACATTGGCATGCGATTATTGCATCCAGCTGCCGCTGATCACAGCGTGGGTATAAGTAGGCAGCAGGTGCAGCGCATATTCAAGTTTTTGCTGAGGAGCCAAGCCGGTGACCCGGCCGCTCAGCGGTGGTATAGCAGCCGTGGCGACGGGACGTGACGTCTCCGTTCCCTCCTTCAGGGAACGAGGGTAAGATACGTTATGGAGACGTTCTCTTTCAGTCGGTCACTCTCGACGTCACGTCGAATTGGGACGTCACGTCGAATTGGGATCCCTTCCAAAGTGCCACGGATACTGCCCCTTCCAGTGTCCTGTGGAAGCCACCTGCTTACCACAAGAAGACCAGTTACTGCTGCCATGGCACTACCCACTCAGACTGGATAACACTGGGAAAACATGCCCGTTCCACTTGGAACCAGAACGTTGCGGAAACTCATCCTTCCCGAAGGAGGTTTCGGAAGCACTTACACATATGAACAACCGTTTAGGAGCATATGGAAGATTAGAGGTGATTGTAACCCTCTTGGAAAATAGCAGAAAGTCTGCCGGGGAAACACGGGCTCTGCGGCTATACCATGGATTTTACACATATGGGATCCACTTAGGTCTCTACATATGGAACTCAGCCCCCTACCGGTTCTCACGGATTCATCAAGTGAGGGCCTGGCGCCGGACGGTCCGCCACGTCTGGCTGCCGAGGGGACGGAGGAGCTCGACAGGGTCTACGATATGGACTCTCTGAAGCAGTCTTACCAAGCCGACCCGAAGCCGGGGCCTCTCAGTGCTTCTACCCATTTGAGGTGAGAACACAGGAGGATACCAACTCCACACGAAGGCTATAGAATCTAGCGAACGTGTTGGGGATCGCCCAGCCCGCAGCTCTACAAATATCCAGCGCCCAGGAGCCAGTGCCCAGGAGGATGCAACACTTCTAGTAGAGTGAGCTCGCAACCTGAACGGGCAGGGCAAACCCTGTGCCTGATAAGCCAGGGTGATGGCATCCACTATCCAGTGGGCCATCCTCTGCTTAGAGATGGCATT
>NW_015539935.1:135142-138344 GCF_001515605.1 Sinocyclocheilus anshuiensis
GGCCGTGGAGGATTTAGCCTTCTCGCCCCCTAAGGAACCTGATAATCATGTCATGCTTCCCCACCGACTTCCCTTCCACGGGGTCGTGGTTGGCAGCAATCGGGGGTAATCATTTCCGGAGGTCTTCTCGGTGAGAAGAACACCACTCGACGAACAGGTTTCACTTCAAGGCGTAAGTGTGTCTCGTAGACAGTGCTCTCACCGAAGTGATGGTGTCAACTACCTCTTGGGGTAGGTCACCTAGAACCTCCTCGTCCTGTCCAGTGACCAGACATGAAGTTTCCAGAGGTCTGGACGCGGTTTCCAAAGGGTGCCCCGTCTCTGAGTCAGTAGATCCTTCCTCAGAGGAATCTGCCAAGAAGGGGCTGTCACAAGGAGCATGAGTTCTGGGAACCAAGTCCGAGTGGGCCAGTAAGGTGCCACAAGCAGGACCTGCTCCTCGTCCTCCCTGATCTTGCACAGTGTCTGTGGAAGAAAGCTCACTGGGGAAACGCATACTTGCGAAGGCACCTCAGATGCTTTTGACTCCAGAGGAGGAGGTGGCGGGAGAGTTGCGACATGCGATGGGAGCGTAGGCCACCTTGTCGGTTGATGTACGCAACGGTCGCAGTGTTGTCTGTGCGGACCAGTACGTGCTTGCCTCGTAAGTGCCCTTTGAGACGGATCAAGGCAAGGCACACTGCCAGCAACTCTAGGCAATTGATGTGCCAGTGCATTTGGCCCCAGCCGGTGGTAGAGGCATCCGTGTGAACCACAGCATGCCTGGAGACCTGTTCCAGGGGCACTCCTGCCCGGAGAAACGCAAGGTCTGAGCACGGGGTGAAGGTTTGGCGGTAGGCCTGTGTGACTCGGACCCGGTGAGTGCCGCATAGCCACGCCCACCTCAGGACTCGGCCATGGAGCCAGTGTTAAAGCGGTCTCATTTGAAGCAGCCCCAGTGGCGTGAATGCCGCTGCAGCTGCCATATGCTCCAGGAGCCTCTGAAAGCCTCTGTTTCAGTGGGACCGCTGTCCTGCCCTTGAACATATTCAGGCAGTTCAACACCGACTGAGCACGGGCGTGCAAGACCGAATCCTCTCCAAGGAGAGTTTGCTCTTTTCCCAGTTGACCTGAAGGCCCAACTGGCTGAGGTGCGAAAGCACCAAGTCCCTGTGTGCACACAACTGATCCTGAGACTGAGCTAGTACGAGCCAGTCGTTGAGGTAGTTGAGAATACGAACGCCCTGTTCTCGCAGGGGAACAAGGGCTGCCTCCACAACTTACGTGAAGACACAGGGCGACAGGGACAGCCCGGAGGGCAGGACCTCATACTGATATGCTCGTCCTTCGGACACGAACCGCAGCAATGGTCTGTGGTGCGGAAGGATCGACACATGAAAGTATGCGTACTTCAGGTCGATCGCTGCAAACCAATCTCGGGGATGGATGCACCCAAAGATGCGTTCCTGTGTCAACATCTTGAACGGTAACCGGTGAAGGGCCTGGTTCAAGACACGCAGGTCCAAGATCGGTAATAACCCACCGCCTTTCTTGGGTACAACGAAGTAGGGGCTGTAAAACCCCATCTCCATATCAGCTGGCGGGACCGGCTGTATCGCATCCTTCGCCAGTAGGACTGCAATCTCCGAATGCAAGACAGGAGCATCAGCCGCCTTCACTGATGTGAAGCAGATGCTGCTGAACTTGGGGGGATGCCAGGCGAACTGAATCACATAGCCGAGTCTGATGGTCTGCAGGAATGAGCGAGACAGTATGGGTAGCCAGGTTCCCAGACACCACACAAGCTGGACCAGCGGGACCACCGACGTACCCGCGGTGGGGCAGCGAGGTGGAACGCAGGGACCTGAAGAGGGGTCTGAGTGTGCAGTGCAACACTTACGTGGTGCGTGAGCAGGGCCTTTGACGATGCTCTCGAACCGCCCGCTGCTGCCTGTTGGTGAGAGAGGAGGATGAGTGTGGTCCGGTTTTGGTTCGTCCTTGACTCTCCATGCCCTCTTGGCACCCGGAGACAGAGAAAACCGCTCTTCTGTTGAGATTTTTGGAAACCAGATTCTCCACCCGGCCCTCCTCCGGGGAAGGGAGAGGTGCATCCCTCTCTCTCTGGGTCGCCCGTCCTGAGGCCTCTTGCTCTTCCGCTCACCGTCGGCCTGCCTACGCCCAGCTCTACGGCGCCGCTTGCTTGAGGCTGCTGCGGATGCGGAATGGGAGCGGGGGTGGAAGCAGGGGGCCGCCCTCGGCGACGAGCAGGCTGGGGCGCTGCGGCCAGCGGACGTGTGGAGGCAGCAGCTGCCCGCCGGGGCAGAACGTAGGACCGACTCAGTCTTCTCCTGTGCAGCCGAGAACTGCTGGGCCATGTTCTCGACTGCGTCGCCAAAAAGGCTGGTCTGGGACACAGGGACCTTGAGGAACCGAACTTGACTCAGTCTTCTCCTGTGCAGCCGAGAACTGCTGGGCCATGTTCT
Source organism: Sinocyclocheilus anshuiensis (assembly GCF_001515605.1). Classification (NCBI taxonomy): domain Eukaryota; kingdom Metazoa; phylum Chordata; class Actinopteri; order Cypriniformes; family Cyprinidae; genus Sinocyclocheilus; species Sinocyclocheilus anshuiensis. Next base: position 137,605 of record NW_015539935.1, read on the forward strand.
CGACTGCGTCGCTGAAAAGGCCGGTCTGGGACACAGGGACCTTGAGGAACCGAACTTTTTGTCGGCGTCCCTCGTGTCGACCAGACACAACCAGAGGTGATGCTCCTGGACCACAAGTGTGGACATCGCAGAGAACTCGCAGTGACCTTCGTTGAGATCAGTTGTGGTTTGGAGCTCTTTTAAAACTTCCAGATCGTGACCACCCTCGTGCAGGTCCTGCAGTGCTTTAGCCTGAAGAACCTGCAGTAACGCCGTAGCGTGTAAGGCGGAGGCAGCTTCTCCACAGGCCATATAAGCATCGCCGGACAGACCAGACGAGTACCTACAGACACAACTGCATCGCAACCGACCGCTCCACCGGGGGGACCCCCGTATAGCCCCTAGCTGCACCACCGTTGAGAGTGGTGAGAGAGGAGGAGTTAGCAGGTCAGTTTCCAGCAGAAAAAGGTGCCATCCACAACCTGGTAAGCCCCTCATGCACCTCCGGGAAGAATGGCACCGGGGCGGGACGCTGAGAAACCAGCACAGACCACCCCGAAGAATCAATCGTCCAACCTTGAGGGCTCGGGACACGGTGGAGGTCTCCACTCAAGCCCTACCCTCACGGCAGCCCGGGAAAGCATAGCCGTTATTTCCGGATCCAATTCAGGCATTGCTACAGTCCCGGAGGAGAGCAGCGCAGCCGAATCTTCCTCTCCAGAAAGCTCTGGCTCACCCTCCGATGCAGCAATCGACATCTG
>NW_015539935.1:138387-140045 GCF_001515605.1 Sinocyclocheilus anshuiensis
CTCAGTGCCTTAGCCTGAAGAACCTGCAGTAACGCCGTAGCGTGTAAGGCGGAGGCAGCTTCTCCACAGGCCGTAAGCATCGTTGGCCAGTCGAGTTCCTTGTAGAGGGCCCAGCACGTTCCATTGGCAGCTCAACTGGTTGTGGAGTGCAAGAGGAGTGATGGTCCCCCGAGGGTTGGTTCCCTGGGGGATTCGCCATCACTGTTACCCTCAGACTGCGCGTGCTACTGCCTGAAGTAGCCCCCACCTGTCTGCCGCCATGACGAGAACTAGATCGAGGCAGAGGCAACAGAGCTCCGCCCCTTTGAGGAAACGGAGCTTGGCCCGCGACTCCGAGATGATCATCTTCCCGCAATGAGAACATGACTCATCCGCAAACACCACCTCAGCGTGCTAAATGCCCAGGCACGTGAGGCAGCGATCGTGACCATCACCCAGTTCCAGGTAGCGACCACATCCAGAAACACCCAGGTGATACGTTGTCTATAGCAAGACCCACATCGTCTTTACAAAGACGTAATGTCGAGTTTGCCACACAACGTCGTCTTTTAAAAGACGCACCCGTGAATGCTCTTTTAGGCAAAAAGCTCTTTTAGCGTGCTGAAGTGCACAGGGGAGATGGCCGCCTACAACACAAACGGGGTAGTGCAGCCTGATGTGTGCAACCCACTCGACACGGGAAACCACCACCACTGAAGCGCCATACCGCCAACACGAAGAGCTCTCCAAGAGCGCGCTGAACTCGTTCAATCTTCTTCTCTCAGTAGAGTAGTCAGGAGCAGAACGATGTGATCGCTCGGCTCCGAAGCGAAAAGCTGAATATGCGCTGCATTGTTCAGTCTTCTTCTCTCAGTAGAGTAGTCAGGAGCAGAACGTTGTGATCACTCGGCTCCGAAGCGAAAAGATGAATATGCACTGCACCTGCTGCCTATTTATACCAACGCTGTGATCAGCGGCAGCTGTATGCAATAATCACATGCCAATGTGCATTGGCTCGTTTAGTTTACACTCAAAGTAGATTTGTCTCTCTCGCGAGATTCCCATTTCTTCTGTCCTCGACGTGACGTCGAAGTGACCGACTGAAAGGGAACTACAATTTCCTAAATTTTAAGCTCACTGATTAGTACTATTTGAAGTTATATTGAAGGACCTTTTTTAAGCATATTTCATAAATTAATTGTATTCTAAAGCACAGTATAAAAAAATCTCTGGAAATCCTTGGCAACAAAGTTATGGTTAAGAAACTACAGTTACCGAGCTATGGAAGAGACTGGAAGAAGAGTGGACCAAGATCACACCAGCGCAGTGTGAGAAAGTTTACACTCAAAGTAGATTGGTCTCTCTAAGCGAGATCCCAATTCATCGGTCACCGATGTGACGTCGAGAGTGACCGACTGAAAGGGAACTCGCGCTACTTGTAATGCATTACCTCCAACACTGTCAGCAAACATATGGTTACAGTTCATTTTTTCATATATATCCATACACAGACTGTAAAATGTACTTTTTTTAAAGGGGTCATATTATGCTGCTAAAAATAACATTATTTTGTGTATTTGGTGTAATGAAATGTTTATGCAGTTTAACGTTCAAAAAACACATTATTTTCCACATACTGTACATTATTGTTTCTCCTCTATGCCCCACCTTTTTGAAAT
>NW_015539935.1:140238-151268 GCF_001515605.1 Sinocyclocheilus anshuiensis
TTTCTTTGCGTGAACATTTGGGTGGCGTTATGCAAATCTTCCCACATAGTGAGGTAGATATGTGGGGGCGTGTTAGAATGAGCCGTTTTAGGTAGGCGTGGTAAACTCTTAACTTTATAAAGAATATCTCTTTGGATTTGAGACTTTAGTCTTTGCAACTTTACAGATCTTCTTTATGCACCAAGAGCTTGTAACACTCCAAAGAGAAAGGAAAAATTGAAATGGCATCATATGACCCCTTTAAAGAAACAAGCAAAAAAATTCAGGTTTTAGTTGATATGATAAAACTGCCATCGAGGCAACACAATTCAAAATTGGAAATGAATTTCAGAAATAACATTTACCACAAAGCCATTCATTAATGAGAAAAATAAATGTATCATGCACATTTTGTATGCAGATTTTTAAGTAATGCTTTTGCTTATGTTTCTTTTCTGATTGTGGCCAAATAAACATGTAGAATATCTGTTTATTTTGAGAATCAACTTTAGACATTCTACTAACTATAAGTAACTTTGCAATTACATGTCAACTAACTCTCATTAGAGTATTAGTAGATTGTTAGGTTAGGGTTAGTAGAATATGTTAGGTTAGGGTTAGTAGAATAAGTTGGCATGTGCTTGCAAAGTTCTCTTTCTGTCATATGAATTCATTATTCATACCCCTCCATTTTTTTCACACTTTATGTTGCAGCCTTATGTTAAACTGCTCTAAATTACTTTTTTTTCCACGTCAGTCTACACTCCATACACCATAATGACAAATCACAAAACAGATGTGACAACTTTGCAAATTTATTCAAAATAAAATTATTGCATAAGTATTCATACCCTTAACTCAGTAATTAGTTGAAGAACCTTCACAGCCTCAAGTCTGTTTGGGTATGATGCGACAAGTTGTGCACATCTGCATTTGGCAATTATCCGCCATTCTTCACCTCACCTCTTCACCTCTCAAGCTCTGCCAGGTTGGATGGGGACGGACGCATATTTTCAGATTTCTCCAGAAATATCTGATTGGGTTCAAGCCCAGGCTCTGGCTGGGCCACTCAAGCACATTCACAGAGTTGTCTATAAGCCTCTCTTGCTGTGCGTTTGGGGTCATTGTCCTGTTGGAAGGTGAACTTTCTGCCCAGTCTGAGGTTCTGAATGCTCTGGACTAGGTTTTCATTAAGGCTATCTCAATATTTTGCTGTGTTGAGCTTTCCTTCTACTCTGAAAAGTCTCTCATTCCCTGCCACTGAAAAACAGCCCAACAGCATGAGGCTGCTACCAGTACACTTTACTATTGGGATGGTACTCGGCATGTAATGAGCAGTGCCTGGTTTCCTCCATACATGATGCTTGATGATCCTCCATACATGATGTATACATGATGCTTGGTTCATCAGACCAGAGAATCTTCTCACAATCTGAGAGTTCTTTAGGTGCTTTGTTGTAAATTCCAAGTAGGTTTTCATGTGTCTTCACTGAGGGCAAGTTTGAGTTTGGCCACACTTCCATAAAGACTTGATTGGTGGTGTTGCAGTGATGTTTGTCCTTCTGTAAGTTTCTCCCATCTTCATATATGTTCATAGTAAGAGAAAAGATCAGGTAAAGCTGAAAGGGAATAATTGATAATAAACTGTCTCATATGTAGTTCATGTATTTCAACAATGAAAATACATTAATAGAAAATACATAGTTCTTTAGGTGCTTTGTTGCAAATTCCAATTGGGTTTTCATGTGTCTTCACTGAGGAGAGGTTTGAATTTGGCCACACCACCATAAAGACCGGATTGGTCGAGTGTTGCAGTGATGTTTGTCCTTCTGTAAGTTTCTCCCATCTGCATATATGTTCATGGAGTTCAACTAGAGTGGCCATCAGCTTCTCGGTCAGCCGTCTAGACAAGGCCCTTCTCCATCAATTGCTTAGTTTGGCCAGGAGGCCAGCTCTAGGAAGAGTTCTAGTTATACCATTATGGATAATGGAGGCTACATGCTTCTGTGAACCTTCAATGCAGCAGATTTTTTTATGAACTCTTCCCCAGATCTGTGCCTTGACGCAATGCTGTCTCTGAGCTCTACGGGCAGTTCTTTTGACCTCAGGGCTTGGTTTTTGCTCTGATATGCATTTTCAGCTGTTAGACCTTTTATTGAGAGGTGTGTGCCTTTTCAAATCATACCTATTCAAATTAATTTGCCACAGGTTAACTCCACTCGAAGTGTAGTAACGTCTACAAGTGATAGGAACGCTCCTGAGCTCAATTTCAAGTGTCCCAGAAAATGAATACTTATGCAATGGAATCATTTCAGTTTTTTTTATTTCTAATAAATTTGCAAAGTTGTTACAAACCTGCTTTGTCATTATGGCATATGGAGTGTAGATTAAATTAAGTCCCACTGCCGTCCCCAACAGCAGGTGAGTAAGAGAAAAGATCAAGTAAAGCTGAAAGAGGGAATAATAGCTAATAAACTGTCTCATATGTATTTCAACAATGACAAAAGGCAGAATGGCAGAGCTAAATTTGACCTAAGCTATCTTCTATTTACATTGACTTGACTTCTGACTAATTATTCCTTAGTTTATATTATTTAATCACAAAATATTTTTTATAGATTAATTTACTTATAAGCTGGGCAATCACAGAAGTGTGGTAAAATTCCTGGTAAAGCATGGCACAAACTGCAGAGAGAATCAGGAAAAACGGCAACATTTTAATAAATTTATAAATTAAAATAAAATGTCCAGCACACTCCAGAAATCATAAAATAAAATGTCCAGCACACTCCAGAAATCATACACGGAATGATACGAACGTCTCCGCAATTTAATTACATAACATTTGTGCAGCTTCTCTATACAATATCCCAGCCAGGTATTGAAGGATACAAATTACTTGTTTACTTCACCTTCACTAAGATCCTGCACTCAGTTAGCATCAGCTTTTACCACAATGATTTTTTTCTTCACAGATCACATGTCTCATATCTTTTTATATCGTTTAAACTCCTTCCTCCTTGGTAAACAAGTGCACTAAACAAGTTTGATGTTCCAGAAACAACAGCACAACACTGGGACAGTTGTAATTTGAGTAATTTTCACAAATAAAAAATAAAAATTTCGCAATAAATTATATTTGTTTATTTATTTCACTTGTTGAAAAGTTTATATTTTATGACTGAAAATCTGAACAAGATAACACAATCTATACATATATAGTACAGTTGATGTGAAAATAAATGTTCACTTTTTCATAAAAGCATGAAACAGAAATGGAGCCATCACAAAAACACCTCATAGTGGCCATGGCAGCCATTTTATTTTCCACCATAACCAAATTTGTATTATATCTCCTGAACCAAACATGACAACACATAAAAGGTGATGTCTACCCCTATGTTTTTTTTATGGTCAAGGATTACAATGATACCATATACAACATTAACTGTTCAGGTGAATAGTTAATGGTGAATTCAGTAACATTGTAAGAAGGATTACAATGAAATCGCAGTATCTGATTAGACGCAGAATGAAATTTCAAGCATATTTTACGTAAACTTAATTTACAATCACTCTCTGGGGCCAGAGTTGTCTGTTATGTTAGTGTCCAGTAGTGGGGAGATTTTATTTCAGATGATACTTCTCAGTGCAGCCTTCTTCGTCCCTCTTGATGAACTGTCACCTTGATAAGTCCACACTCTTCCTGACTCTACTGTAACAGTGGCGGCCCTAACAGTAAAAAAAAACACACCTCTTAATCAATACTTTTGTTTGGGCGCCAGAAAGGGTTTTAAACCTGTCAATAAATAAACTCGGGATAACTCATTAAAACCACCAAAGTACATATGAAGATCTTTAAGAAATTAATCAAATTAAATGTACAATACTTTGCATATGCAAATTTATTACACTGCAAAACCACGGGTCAAATACAACAAAATTATCTGATACAATCAAGACAGTTTTACATTTCAGTTAAACACACCATATAAACCAGGGGGAAAGAAAAAAATAATAATAATAATTATTATTATTATTAAGTTCAGAAATCCGGCTTGAGTATAGGTTGATGCAGTGCCGTTTTCTCAATGCCGATTTCGCTTCCATGAAACCTTCAGTTTCAGACACAATGGAGCCCCTTCCTACACCCCAACATGAGAAAAGAGAATAACTTGGTCAGAGCAAACCCATAACTATTAGAATTTACAACTCAGTTTCCCTTTTACACATTTTACACATTAAAAAAAGATAATAAAAAAAATGTGTGTGTGTGTGTGTGTGTGCATGTTTATGTGGTTTATGAGGACACAAATTTGTATAATAACATGGGTATGACATAGGTATTACAACGAGAAGGTGATGAAAGCGTACATGGCGTTTGTGTAGTGTATTGTGAAGTGCTTGTATGGTGCTTGTATGGTCGCCGTGATTTTGCCAAGTAAGTCATGTTCCTGGATCAACATCTTTTGATGAACCTGGATCAACATTATTGTCCAAAAATATAGACTTAACCCAATCCCTACCCCTAAACCTAACCCATAATTTATTCCTAAAATCAGTGGGAAATGATAGCTGATTAACAAGGGTGTAGAAGCACCAAACCCTGATTTCAAGCACCTGCTTCATCATAAAGAGGCAAATAAACACAGGAAGTGCTTGTAATATGTTTTAGACATAATTCAGATTAGTACAAGCTAAAATGGAGAGGGATTATGGAAAGTGAAAGTGAAGTTTTGTTATTATTATTATTATTATTATTATTAAATTAGGATGCAGACAAATGTTGAAGAAAGAGATGAGTTTTTCAGCTGTCACTTGAAAATTGTAATGGATTCGGCATTCCAAATGGGGGTAGGAAGATCATTCCACCAGCCCAGAAAGGTGAGCGAAAATGTTCTGGAAAGTGATTTTGTGCCTCTCTGTGATGGTACCATGAATTGTCGCTCACTTACAGATCTCAGGCTTCTGGAGGGGATGTAGACACATAAGAGTGAGTGGAAGTGGTAGGGTGCTGAGCTCTGTACGAAAGCATCAATGTCTTTGAACTTGATGCGAGCCACAACAGGTAGCAAGTGCAGGGAGATAAAGAGAGGTGTGACGTGGGCCCTTATGGGCTCGTTGAAGACCAGTCATGCTGTTGCATTCTGAATCATTTGAGGAGGTTTGATTGTGCATGATGGAAGTCCAGCCAGAAGAGCATTGCAGTAGTCCCGTCTAGAAATGACAAGGGCCTGGACAAGAAGTTGTGCAGCGGTGATGGTTTAAAGTGGGTTTTAAATCCACGCCAACACTCATATTTGTAAAAACTGCCTTTGACGTGGAAAAGTGCTTAGCGTCACGTCAGGGTCTGAGCAGATGTACATACTTTTTCTTGTTGGAGTACTGCAGGTTTTTGAAAGTGTTCCTGCAGCTCACTATTCTAAATTAAAGGATTTGGATGATGACTGGTGACCTTTTATATGTTAATGACATTAATTAGGACTTGTCTACAAGGCAGAGAGCTGAAAACATTCAGTTGCGTGCAAGTTCAAGAACATTTGCGTTTCATAGATTTCACATCTGAAAGAGAGGCATACGTGCGTTTTCTGTGCATATGTTGATTTTATGAATCAAACGTACACATATTTGAGAGATGATCGTTAGATCAAATTTAGGATGGTTTCTGCGCAACATTTTATAAATGAGGCCCCAGTTGATGTGCTTTGGATACCTCCCCTCCCCAGTCAACCCTGAAAGACTGTGAGATAAGATTCAAACCAGTGAAGTGCAGTTATTGTTATGCCCAGTGAAGAGAGGGTGGACAAGAGGATCTGATGATACACATTGTCAAAAGCAGCAGATCATTCAAGCAGAATGAGAACAGATGATTTGGAATCTAGTCATGAGTGGTGACTGTTTTGAAAACCAGTATAAACAAACACAAAAGAAGAGTATTCCGAGAGAGAAGAGAGTGGATGCCGAGTTCTTGTTATCTTTGGTATCTGAGAACAGATTTTCTCACATGTTCTTAATATAATTTATCTTAATGCTCCACATTATGTGATCTGGAGAGCACTGTCCGTTTTCTTCCATGTGCGCGAGTGTTATATGAGTCAGAGCACATTCATTCTCTAGATCTTCCGTATTAAAAAAATCGTAGAAATTTTTCTACACATGAAATATGAAAGCAAATAGACATGATTATGACAATATATTTTCTGTATGCGTTTTGGATGCAGTGCATGGTATTTTTATAACAATAAAGGATGTTTATGACAATAAGCAGTGTGGCATTATTAAACATACAAAGAGTGCATGTGCCTATTATAGAATCAAAATCAACGATAGATCACAATCGGAAGTTATTACAGGCACTCGGTGATGGTTTAAAGTGGGTTTTAAGCAAATACATTAATTCTATTTATATTTTAAGATGTTTTCTTGTAAGCATTATAGATAGTTTGTTGGTATCTATAGTTTGGTATCTATAGTTTGCATTATAGATAACAAACTTTATTTATCTTAATTTAATGCTGTGTATTGAGCAGCGGACAATGCTAAATCCATATACAAGATAAATATCTAAGGAAAAATGCATTGTTGGTCGGTGCCACCTAGCGTGCAGGTGTGAATTAGCAGAAGGCGATCACTAGTTTCGTGCTCAGTGTGAAAGCACTGTTCGTCGGCGATTCGCACCGCTTTTTCGCATCACGCTCAGTGTGAAACAGTCTTAACACAGTCTCAGTTGAATGGCTGCATCTGAAACCTGATTGTCCAGTTGGTTATTCTGTGAAAGAAATAATGCAAAGTCTGATACATACTCAAGGTGAGACGGATCTTTTGATTTGTACCATTCTGTCTCTGCTGCACTGCGTTTCGTCCAATGTTCACAAAAACATTGGATAACCATTGGTTAGAAGGGGTAGTACATGCTGGCCTGGAAGAGAAAGGACAGATATTGCCTAGACAAGAATTTAAAGTGGAGCATAAAGTGTCTGTTGCTGTATTCACATCCAGAGAAGAGAAATGGGTGGGTGAGGGAAGAGAGGATGACACTACAGAGGAAAGTCAAGTCAAGTCACCATTATTTATATTGCGATTTTACAATGCAGATTGTGTCAACGCAGTTTTAAAATATTAATCAGGGAAATAGTGGGTCAAAATAGTGTGCTGTTCTCCTCTGGCCAGACGAAACCAGCAGTTTAATTCTAGGCTGCAACAAATTCAGATTGTGCAGAGGACTCATCTGTTTCCCATGGTCTTGTCCCGATGGCTGTTTAGGTGACAAGGTCTTCGGAGGGGATCTGTCTCTGGGGCTCATCTAGTTGACATGGTCTCCGCTTACATTCAGGGCTGTCGAAGTTGTCTCTAGGTACTGATCCACCATCTGGACTGGATACAGACTAGATCTGGGTGACTGCAGTGACCATCTGATCTGGATACAGTCTGGATCTGGGTGGCTATGGTGATCTCGGAATAAGAATGAAATATATATAAAATATTAATAAAATATTAGCGTAGATGCCATTCTTCCAATGATGTAACAAGTACATCGGGTGTTATGGGAAGTGTTCCTGGTTCCGGTTGACCTAATTAATGCAACCTAACAATCCTTTAACAGATTTTAATTATGGAAATGTGTTAGTGTGTTATGTGTAAACCAGGTTAAAGAGATGGCTTTTTAATCTAGATTTGACAGAGTGTGTCTGCCTCCCGAACAGTGTTAGGTAGATTGTTCCAGAATTTGGGAGCTAAATAGGAAAAGGATCTGCTGCCCGCAGTTGATTTTGATATTCTAGGTATTATCAAATGGCCAGAGTTTTGAGATTGTTGTGAATGTGAAGGACTATAATGCAATAAGAGCTTGCTCAAATACTGAGGTGCTAAACCATTCAGGGCTCTATATGTAATTAGCAAGATTTTAAAATGTATATGGTGTTTAATAGGGAGCCAGTGCAGTGTTGACAGTACCGGGCTAATCTGCCCTACAAAGGCAAAAGACCTTAACTCGCTAGAGTGTGAAACTGAGAAAAATGACTTTAACGTTTTTTACTTGTCCAGCCAAATTAATTATAGGTTGGACACTGGAAATTTGGCAATTAGATGTTTTAGTAATGAAAATTATCTACATTCAAAAAAACTCTGCCTTTGCATCGTCTGCAAAAAGTGAGAAGTCACAGCAAGGCAATTAAGGCAGTAACTTCCACATTATCAATATTTGGTTGCTGATCACCATTTACAAAATCATTATAGTAACACCTGTATAAAATCTAGTGATCATGGGCTATCTCATATAGGCTATTGCATAGAGTAATGTGACTGTATTGTTTTTTTGTTGTTGTTTGTTTGTTTTTTTAACCGTAACAAGCAGACTAAAAGTTAAACGTGAGTGGCTACCGTTTTGCAACCAATTTATTTGCTATGCTCAGTAACGTAAAAGAATGCTAGTGTGGCATCCTCACGGAGCAGACAGAGGGAAGGGGTTCAAAAGCCAAAATAAATCATACCCTAAAGGGGCAGAAACACTGCATATATTGATATTCGACTACGCCACCCTGGGGATTTCACCCAGAGAATATGACCAGCGCACAGATTCCCTACTAAAGACAAGGAGAATGGAGATACAGGTATTTAATACAAAAATACAAAAGTTTATTATGATTCATCAAAATAAAATCTGAGGCACACGAAAAAGGACAAGCCCCAATCATTCAAATATGTTTAAAAGAACAGAAGCTGCGGCCTCTCTCAAGAAATGCCCGGGCAAAAGATAGACACGTTCCCCTCACACGCACTGCACACTCACGCTCACAGCACCCGGGCCCCAGTGAAGTGATCAGTCACGGCACACGGTGTAAACACCACCACCAAAGAAGAGAAAGGAACAGTAAATTTCCTACGCAATAAGGACGCAGCTCCTAGAAACAAACAAACTCTCCACACCATACACACACGCACAAAAAAAAAGAAAATTACTAATTATATAAACAAACAAGTGGATGTCAATTATTCATCCACAGCCGGCCCTTGGTAGAAAAACCCTTACTGGCCCGGTTCAATAAAGGAAACAACTAACAATAAAAATAAACACAAACAACCAAATAGTCGTTGACCACAAAATCAAAAAAACAAAATAAACAAATATATTTGTTATACACATACAGAAAATCAAAACAATTAACTTCAATTAGGGAATGCGCAAAATAAATCAGAATTAAAAAAAAAGAAAACAAATAAACAAATATGTATTATTATACACAATTCACAAATCAACAATCAAATCAAAATTAAATAAATCAGGATTTAAACAAACAATTCCTGACCAAACAGTCAAGATTCATAACCAAACAGTCAAAAACACAAAAAAACAAAATTATGCAAAAAAAAGAAATAAGAACAAACCAAAAAAAGAATCTTAATAGGAAACAAAAAAAACTCAAACCATGTAAAGTAACGAGTATGTGAGTATAATAATTCGAGCAGCAGTCTCAAAACAACCCAGGACAAAACAGCGGTGACATCGCTGCACTGAATGCGATCCTCCTACCGTCACATAGCTGCAGGATCAGGTACACGAAGAGAGAAAGAAACGTCCCTTTAATAGTTCACAGTAGTCATTCATACATCACGAACTGAAAACAATACAAGAGAGTTACCATCTGACCAGTTGCTATATTTTAAATGTCGACCACAATCCATCAAGACCCGTCATACACGCACCTGAAGGGCACAGACGCCCGCACAGCAGCCAGCTGATAACAAACGGGAAGATCCCGAAACCACGTCTGTGACGAAAACTAGGCTACAGCATCAAACCGTTGCCCACTCGAAACGGTCGCAGCAACACACCACAACACGCCGCACCAGGCCAAGGCACGCGAACAAACAGACGAGAACCCACCACAGGTGCGCTCCAGCCTAAATGCGGGTGCAACTTAATCACGTCACGGCATTTACTCTAACGCCGGCAAATGGGATTCCAGCTCATCATGCCACAATCTACCCCACCTTTTTTCATCATCGCCCCGACGATGGACTCAACTCCAGGGTCTAAAGAGGACAGAAACCGAACCAGAAACCGCCGCTGATCCAATAACAGACCCGGATCCTCCTACGGCCCTAGGAAGACGATGAGGATTAGAGTGTTGTCCTGCAGTAGTTCGCCTTGGCCTCACCTGGCCGTTCTCTGACTCCGGGGAATCTACGACCACCGGCAAAATAGAACCCAAACTACCATCTCTCATTCCTGCAGGATCAAGCTCGCTTCTTGGAGCCACTAATAACACTGCCTCAGCAGTGGGGGACTTAACCAAAACATGACCATCCAAGGCTGACGCACCTGCTTCTTGATGCTCCCTGGGAACCGCATGCCAGCAATCCACCTCATCTACCTCCTCCTCATACACTGATCCCAACTGAGTTAAAGGCACATCACTAGGACCCACCTCCAGAGTCACTTCCTGACTTCGTCCCTTTAACAGGGAACGATGGACATGTTTAACCTGATCGGGTTCTCCCAGTGGTACAATGGAGTACACAGCCCCGTTGTCCTCCGGTGCCTTTACTACGTAATAAGCTACCAGACTCCCCAAATCCTGAATTTTATGGCGCCCTCGTCTACCACATTCCTTCAAATACACCAACTGACCAACCGCCAATGGGACATCCCAAACATTCTGATCATGGTTCGTCTTTCGACGATCTGCCGCACACTTTAACAGTGCACGGGCCCCCTCAAAAGCGACCTGTAGCCTGGCTTGATGTTCTACAACCCATTCGTGCATGTCACCCGGAGCGATGTCCTGAACGCCTCCAAGCAGAAAGTCCACCGGAAGACGCGGCTCCTGCCCAAACATAAGAAAATATGGGGATTCCCCGGTGGCCTGATGGGGAGTGGTGTTATAGTGAAATAACACTTGAGGAAGACAAGACGACCAATCCCTCTTCCTTGAGGGGGGGAGGGTATGCAGCAGATTATGTAACGTACGATTAAATCTCTCGCACTGGCCATTACCCGCCGGATGGTAAGGCATAGTGCGAGACTTCTGAATGTTGTACAAGCTACATAA
>NW_015539935.1:154965-163629 GCF_001515605.1 Sinocyclocheilus anshuiensis
CACCTGGCCGTTCTCTGACTCCAGGGAATCTACGACCACCGGCAAAATAGAACCCAAACTACCATCTTTCATTCCTGCAGGATCAAGCTCGCTTCTTGGAGCCACTAATAACACTGCCTCAGCAGTGGGGGACTTAACCAAAACATGACCATCCAAGGCTGACGCACCTGCTTCTTGATGCTCCCTGGGAACCGCATGCCAGCAATCCACCTCATCTACCTCCTCCTCATACACTGATCCCAACTGAGTTAAAGGCACATCACTAGGACCCACCTCCAGGGTCACTTCCTGACTTCGTCCCTTTAACAGGGAACGATGGACATGTTTAACCTGATCGGGTTCTCCCAGTGGTACAATGGAGTACACAGCCCCGTTGTCCTCCGGTGCCTTTACTACGTAATAAGCTACCAGACTCCCCAAATCCTGAATTTTATGGCGCCCTCGTCTACCACATTCCTTCAAATACACCAACTGACCAACCGCCAATGGGACATCCCAAACATTCTGATCATGGTTCGTCTTTCGACGATCTGCCGCACACTTTAACAGTGCACGGGCCCCCTCAAAAGCGACCTGTAGCCTGGCTTGATGTTCTACAACCCATTCGTGCATGTCACCCGGAGCGATGTCCTGAACGCCTCCAAGCAGAAAGTCCACCGGAAGACGCGGCTCCTGCCCAAACATAAGAAAATATGGGGATTCCCCGGTGGCCTGATGGGGAGTGGTGTTATAGTGAAATAACACTTGAGGAAGACAAGACGACCAATCCCTCTTCCTTGAGGGGGGGAGGGTATGCAGCAGATTATGTAACGTACGATTAAATCTCTCGCACTGGCCATTACCCGCCGGATGGTAAGGCATAGTGCGAGACTTCTGAATGTTGTACAAGCTACATAAATGCTGCACCAAGATGGACTCGAAGTTGCGCCCCTGGTAGGAATGAATTCGACCAGGGACTCCCAACTTGTAAAACCATTCCCCCACTAGTACCCCAGCGACGGTTTCAGCACGCTTGAAGTCTGGACGGTGGCGACAGCAGATTGAACCTCCGCCACATCTGGGGGCAAGCTGACTACGAGCACCTGATCCAATGTTCCCAAAAGACTGCGGGGATAAAGCATGACATCAGATATCCCAACGTTCACAATAGGCACATATACAGTGCCCCGAATTACCTGAATTAACGCAGGAGACGCCAATAATCCTGCAGGCAACCCTTGCTCGAGTGGCTCGAAAAATACTGGAGAGTCAGTATAATGTTCAGAGCATGTTGCAGGAACAAATTTCACTGTGCCACCGGGTATACAACAAGCCCGGTGACCACGCACTCTGACCTTACCGGCACGAACCTCTACCAGTTCAGTATTAACACGACAGCAATACTGAAGCGCCTGGACCATAACACTCGGGGCCTGGGTAACAAAAGGCACACTAAACAATGCAGGGCCATGCTGGCCAAAGAGCTCCTGGTAACAACGCCGCAAGATATTCATCCCCAATACCCCGGGAACTTTGTCACCCATGCCACCAGGAGGATCTCTGACCACCAGAACTCCACACTTAGGCACCAAACTCCCGCAAAGCTCAATGTCTAACTCTACATAGCCAATATATGGAATCTCAAGCCCATTTGCCGCACGCAGCTGTAACCAATGGCACATTTTAAGTTCGTCTTGCCCTCCTGGTGCAAAACTTCTACGGAAACAGCTCTCTGTAATGGTGGACACCATTGACCCAGTGTCCACCAAACAGGGAACTGAAACCCCACCAAGGAGGGCAACAAGATGTGGACAGGACGAAATCAAACGAGGCATATTTTCGACATGATTTAAAACAGAGCCCATCAACACCCCAACCGGACTGTGGCTCCGCAGCCCGGTGGGACCTAGTTTTCCGACTGCTGTGCTGGGCGGGACTGTCTCCCCCCAGATACGGGTACTACTGTGGAAGGGGGCCAAGGGCGAGGAGAAACTCTGTCACCATCGCATTCTCTAGCGAAGTGACCAGCACGTTGACTACATATTACAGGACCCCTGCAAGGGGAGGGCTTTTGCAAGGACGAACCCTGTAATTGGGCAAGCCCTTGAGTAAGCTGGCCCAACTGTTCCTGTTGGCGTTTTAACATCTCTTAACTCGTCAAATTCCGATCTGGCCACCAAGCCACTACCCTCTAACCCAGAACGCCCTTGCATTCCATATTGGACACCATACGCTAACGGAACGGACTGACTCAGAGCTCTCGCACCCCCCAACATACCTTCCCTTTCCCACCTTATAGCTTCACTACGCACATGCAAAAAATTACAGGACGGCTCACGACGAACCAATTGTTTAAGCTCACGGCGCAACGCCGGATCTAAAACAAATTCAACAAACTGGTCACGTAGCAACACCCCTGCATTTGGCATCGCGGCTGGCGACTGTTGCTTCACCTTCTCCTGGAGGCCCATTAAGGCGAGGGAAAACTCCAACAAGGTCTCCCCCTCCTGTTGCCTATGGGAGAAGAAAGCTTCTTGTAATGCTACATATGACAAGGAACAACCATAAAGGTCGCGAAGTGCCGCAATAATTTTATCAGGGTCTCCCCTATCTGCATCAGGACGATGCCTAATTTCTTCCCGAGCCTCCCCCTCTAAGTGATCAAAGAGAAAAAAAGCTTTATCGGCCATGGACAGACAACGGACCCGTATGCAGGCCTGTGCTTCCTCGACCCACTCATTAATGCCTACTCCTGATTTACCACTAAACTTTGGGCACTTCCGGTCCCTAGGGACAAAAACAAACCTATCAACTGCTGCAGCGCCAGCCCCTGCCTCTGAAGGCCCAGTCGGTGCTGCATCTGCGAACTGTTAGTAGGCTACTGATTTTATGATTGATCATGCTACATGCTATGGCATTCGAGTCCACATGTGTCCAACTAAAAGTGACAGCCTGGTGAATAATCTGCATTACAAAAAGGGAAAAAAATCTTTAAAGGTTATTCACGATTACATATTGCTGCCAAGGTATATAATCTTTACAGTGCTTTGCTATATGGAACTGTTAGGTTGATCGCGAGCTATCTAATTCGTTTGTCTACACCGTAATTAAAATGTGGCAGACTTTAATGGACAGTAAAAAAGGCAGAACACCATATAACTCCAAGTCAGCACCGTAACTTCATTTTGACGCGCAGTTAAACAAAAGCAGAATGCTGTAACTCAATTTGAGCATTCCAAACAAAAGCAAAGAGCGGTAACTTGTGTTATACAGTGTTCTGCCTTGGTTTCTCCGGGGCTTTTCGAAGTTACGGTTGAGACGACCCATTATTTTCTCAGAAAAACAACTAAATTGACTCAAGATACTTATGCACATGGTATGTCTTGAATGTCCCAAAAATACAAATAACTCATTTTCGACCAAAATCGAAGTTACGGTCTTTTGCCTTTGCACGGCAGTAATATGGTCATACTTCTTGGTTCTAGTAAGAACTCTAGCTGCTGCATTTTGAACCAGCTGGAATTTGTTTATTAAGTGCGCAGAGCAACCACCCAATAGAGCATTACAATAATCTAACCTTGAGGTCATGAACACATGAATTAACATTTCTGCATTTGCCATTGAGAGCATAGGTCGTAATTTAGATATATTTTTTAGATGGAAAGATGCAGTTTTACAAATGCTAGAAATGTGGCTTTCGAAGAAAAGATTGCTATCAAATAGCACACCTAGTTTCCTAACTGATGACGAAGAATTGACAGAGCAGCCATCAAGTGTTAGACAGTGTTCTAGGTTATTACATGCAGAGGTTTTTGGTCCTATAATTAACACCTCTGGGGGGTTTTTTTGGGTTTTTTTTAGAATTTAACAGTAAGAAATTACTAGTCACCCAGTTTTTTATCAACTATGCCTTCCGTTAGTTTTGCAAATTGGTATGTTTCGTTGGGCCTCAAATAAATATAGAGCTGAGGATCATCAGCATAACAGTGAAAGCTAACACCATGTTTCCTGATGATATCTCTCAAGGGTAACATGTAAAGCGTGAAAAGTAATGGTCCTAGTACTGAGCTTTGAGGTACTCCATACTGTACTTGTGATTGGTATGATACCTCTTCATTCACTGCCACGAATGGCAGTCAGATAAGTATGATTTAACCCATGCCAATGAACTTCCTCTAATGCTAAAATAATTTTCTAGTCTATTCAAAAGAATGTTGTGGTCGATTGTGTCAAACGTGGCACTAAGATCCAGAAGCACTAATAGAGAGATACAACCACAATCGGATGATAAGAGCAGGCCATTTGTAACTCTGATGAGAGCAGTCTCAGTACTTTGATACAGTCTAAATAAATCCTGACTGGAAATCCTCACAGATATAATTTTTCTCTAAGAAGGAACATAGTTCTGATGATACTACCTTTTCTAATACTGTATCTTTGACAGAAAAGGGAGATTCGAGATCAGTCTGTAATTAATTTATTATTTGGGGTAAAGTTGTGTATTTTAATGAGAGGCTTAATAATAGCCAGTTTGAAGGTTTTTGGGACATATCCTAATGACAATGGTGAATTAATAATATTCAGAAGAGGATCTATGACTTCTGGAATCACCTCTTTTAGTAGCTTAGATGAAACAGGGTCTAACATACGTGTTGTTGGTTTAGATGATTTAACAAGTTTATGCAATTCTTCCTTTCCTATAGAAGAGAATGAGTGATCTGATGATGGCTGCATGGTTACAATTTTCTCTCTAATAGTATCGATCTTAGAATTAAAGTAGTTCATAAAGTCATTGCTACTGTGCTGTTGGGAAATGTCAGCACCTGCTGATGTTATTATTTTTTTTTTTTTTGTTAATTTAGCCACTGTATTGAATAAATACTTGGGGTTGTGTTTGTTTTCTTCTAAAAGAGACGAAAAGTTATCAGATCAAGCAGTTTTTAAGGCTTTTCTGCAAGAGAAAGTACTTTCCCGCCATGCAATACAAAATACCTCTAGTTTTGTTTTCCTCCAGCTGCGCTCCATTTTCCGGCCTGCTCTCTTTAGAGTACGAGTGTGCTCATTATACCACGGTGTCAACTGTTTTCCTTAATCTTCCTTAAGCATAAAGGAGCAACCATATCTAAAGTGCTAGGAAAGAAAGATTACATAGTTTCTGTTACATCAAATTGTTCTGAGCTATTGGATATGCTGAGGAATTGAGATTAATCAGGAAGATTATTTACAAAGCAGTCTTTTGTGGTAGAAGTGATGGTTCTACTATATTTGTAACAAGGAGTTTAATTTGCAGCTTTAGCTATATGGAGTATACCCGAGACTAGATAATGATCTGAGATGAGATATCATTGCTCTGCTGCAGAATTTAAATGCCATTAACATCAATTCCATGTGACAGTATTAAATCTAGAGTATGATTTCGACAATGAGTAGGTCCTGGACATGTGTTGTCTAACCCCAATAGAGTTCAGAATGTCTGTAAATGCTGATCCCAATGCATCTTTTTCATTATCAAATGAAAATTCATTAGCAAATTCTTTGATAAATTCTGTATGGTGCCCTGATGGCCTGTATACAGTAGCCAGTACAAACGTCACAAGGGATTTATCATTAACACTTGTTTCTCTGGATAACATTATATGAAGCACCATTACTTCAAACAAATTATACTTAAAACCTAACCTCTGAGAAATACTGAAGATATTGCTATAAACTGTTGCAACACCTCCACCTTTACCATTTAGACGCGGCTCATGTTTATAACAGTAATCTTGGGGGGTAAACTCATTTAAAGTAATGTAATCATCTGGTTTTGGCCAGTTTTCTGTCAAATATAGCATATCTAGTTTATGGTTAGTGATCAT
Organism: Sinocyclocheilus anshuiensis; assembly: GCF_001515605.1. Lineage (NCBI taxonomy): Eukaryota > Metazoa > Chordata > Actinopteri > Cypriniformes > Cyprinidae > Sinocyclocheilus > Sinocyclocheilus anshuiensis. The sequence continues at coordinate 160,806 of NW_015539935.1, forward strand.
ATCATTTACAATAAGCGCTTTTGTAGAAAGGGATTTAATATTCAATAAGCCAAGCTTTATCATTTGTTTATCTGTATTACATCTGTTATTCTGCGGGCACCACTTAGACATCCAGCCATTGAGTGACGACAGTCTGCTATGTATCTCGTCACCACGGTAAGCAGGAAGGGGACCAGAGCATATTACAGTGTCTGACATCATACATACAAGTTCACACACCTCTTTAATGCCATGTTTTGTCCCACGACTATGCCGCCTCACCATCATTCAGTTGCCCTGCTGCATGGGCTCTACAACCGAAACCGAACAACGTACATGATTCGCTAAGCTAGTCGCATCCAAAGCCATACCTAGGGCCCTCACATTCTTACTGTCCTCAATTAAAGTTTGGATGCGTGTCTCTAGTTCTGAGATCTTCTCTGTCAGCCTAACTATTTCCCTGCATTTATCACATGTGAATCCCTCGCTGCTGACAGAGACAGATACGCTAGACATGTGGCAAGCGGTGCAGGTGACAATGCAAGGAGAAGCCATTACTCACTGTCATTGTAGAATAACTCTGACTCACCACAGTTGTTTGATGGACTCGTAAAAAAGGAGCGAGAGAAAAAAAGAAACAGAGAGAAAAAGAAGTGGTAGGAAACACAAATGGAGATGCGATTGACAAGCTAACAGGCTATCGCAATGCTAACACGCAGCATTAGCGGTTTAGATCAAAAGATTAAAGGTGAAAGATGTCAAATTAGTTTGGTAGATAAAATCAGAAATATGGTGAGAATTAAATTATTCTTTAGCGGTTTAAACAACAGTACGATAGTAAGACAGAGATTCCAACAGAAAAACAAAGCTACACGGAGCTACATGCACTGTGCTAATCATGCACTGTGAAAATATGTGAGTGTGAAAGGAAGCATAGCCTAAAAGTAACTGGTAGAGGAGTCGGTGGCACACAGGTAGTAAGATGTAGATTAAATGTAATAAAGATCCTGGTGAAAAGCTGCTGGCTTGAGCCAGGAGCTAGTTGCTTAGGACCAGCACATGACCAGCTAAGAACCAGCTCATGACCAGCTAAGGACCAGCTTAAACCAGCTCATGAACAGCTAAGGACCACCTTAAACCAGCAGCCATACTTCAAAACATACCTAACCAGCATATGCTGTTTTTTTAACAAGGGAAATTATCATAGATTTGTAAAGGTTTTACCAAAATGTTGTCTGCGATACAATTGCATGTGTAAATCAAGCTGGTTGCCTGATTTGTGAGTGCTTGTGGTGGTAAGCCATTTGAGATCGAATGAAGCCAAGAGTGAGTGGAAGTTAGCAGGGGTTGGAAATGTTAGCAATATTGCACTGCTGTCTGTGCTTGATATTAGAGCATTGTTGAGAGAAAACAGGAATGTATTGGAAACACATGTTAGATGTGGGAACCAGAAAGTGTGCCAAAAGGAAAATAAAAGATACTTAAGTGCCTTGTCGGTGTCCTTGCTCAGTGGAGTCACACAGGTAGAGTCGCAAGGCTTCCATGCAGCTTATCAACTGAGTTTCCATAAGGCTGCCCCACTTTTAAAGAGCAGCCTCAACTAGTGACAAACATAATCTCATAGATGTAGCCACTGTAATATTTTCCAGAAACCTGAATGATGGATTCATTGTCACGAAGTGACATCCCCAGTGGATTGCCATTGCTTGTACAAACCGGTGTTGTCCAGTTACCATCATAACGCAACTGGATTCTGAACAGATATTTGATGAAAGTGTTTGAAAAGATGGTCACAGAATAACATGCAGATTATGTATTTAATGGAGAAGCAAAATGTCAGGTATTAAGACTAATATGCATAGTGTAATTTTAATTTGTTCCAGAATTTCTAGCAATTTAAATTTTCCAATAGCCATTTATTTACATGGTTTTGCATGTTTGATGTACCACAGTGAAAAATTTTTGGAAAATCTTGCGGGTGCTGAACAATATTCACGCATGGTCATGCCCACTGCACAAACTCCAGAGGGATCCAGAATAAGATGAAAAGGGGGGGGGGGATTGCTGTCCAGCACACACCAGTAATCTAAAAGGGAAAAAAAATAGATGAGGTATTCACTCATGAAACAGTACTTTTCACTTTAGGAAGCAGTTTACAACATCTACCTGCATTACATATTGACAGAAAATGTTTTATTGTGATCTGTGTTTTCATATGTACCTAAGAACATGAAGATGATAAAAGACAATTACAGGAATTTTGGCAATATAAAGTAATTACCTGTTGTTACACTTGAGTCTGGTTTGCTGACTAAACCTACTTGAATTTATATGCTCTTGCTAGTCAAGCCTCTTCATTAGGACAAAGCATTGTCATGTTTCCGTCTCCACCTCAGATGGAATGTTTTGGAACACATAATAAGTTTTGGTCCAAATGCAAAGAATGCTTAGAAGGATATATACAATTACATAGGTTAAGTTTAACACTTGTTTTGCAAAAAGTTTTTTTTATTTTAACTTTAAAATTAAATTAAAACAAATAAATATAGGCAAGATACCAAATAAAAACAATAGAAATAAGGGTTGTACATGGTTAAACAACACAATTAGTTTTATTACATTTTTTTAGAACAATGTAAGCACATTTTTGTATTGTGTTTGTAATACTGAAATTCTGCTAAGTTGATCAGGTCCTTTATTGAGAACACCATCAATGAATTTGGTGTTCATGATTTAAAAAAATAAATAAAAGGGTTTTGTCCATCTTCTTAAGATAACATAAAAGGGTTTTGTCCATCTTCTTAAGATTACCTCTTTTTTTTTTTTTTTTTCTATTTTACTTTCT
>NW_015539935.1:165102-165584 GCF_001515605.1 Sinocyclocheilus anshuiensis
CCTTTTTTTTTTTTTTTTTTGCTATTTGACTTACTTTATTTAAAAGATTAAAAATAATTTAAGTACAAGTAAGGATGCATTGCCACTATAAAAAAAAATAATGGTAAAAGACTACAGTATATAAAATGCTACAGTAAAAACCTATTAATGTTTAAAAGTTCCCCTACTAAATATATGGTGAAAAACTTTTTGTGAAGCGGAAAAGAATGTATAATATATGGTGAAACCCATAAATTGACATTACCACAATTCCCTGAGTTACATTTCCCTTTTCATGTTTTTTCATTGAAATTGTATCTGTTATGTTCATTAGGGTTGCATGTTACATCTAATGTTGTTAAATGAATGTTTAGTTGCATTACATTAGTGTTGTGTGTTACCATAATGGTGTTTAGTATATGTGTGAATGACATATACAGTGCATCTTCTTTTATATATATATATATATATATATATATATACATATTAGTATTTTCCTTCTC
>NW_015539935.1:165821-168368 GCF_001515605.1 Sinocyclocheilus anshuiensis
AGCTTGTGGAGAAGCTGCTTGTGATGAGTTTTTGGCTCATAATTTCTCATCACCACCTGTTTTTGGTGGTTATCAGTGTATTACAAAGGTGTTAAACAGATTTCAGTACTTCAATAGGTTGGTATATTATTAACATTATACCAGTTTATAAAATAAGTTTTTTAAATGTAAATTTAAATTAAATCCGTAAACCTAAAATGTTTCTACTGTATTTTTTATGGTAAAATTCTGGCAACCACAGCTGCCAGCTGTTTTACCATTTTACAGAATTTGTTTTACAGTGTGTTGTAATATGCAGCAAACTGCACATAGCAACATACTGTAACAAATGGTTACAACTCATAAATCATATTTTCCATATATCCATACACAATGTAAAATGTACTTTTTAAACATGTAACAAATAGCAAATTTTAGTTTATGGTACAACTGCCATCAAGGCAACACAGACCGAGCTCAGAAATGATTCTAGAAACAATATTTACGAAAAAGCGAAAAAATATAACATGCATATTTCTATCCTTTTTTTTTTTTTTTTATGGAGCTTGTGCTTAAGTTTCTTTTCTGACTGTGGCCAAATAAAATTGGACAGTTACACTTTACACAGTTACACACTGACTTCCTCTGTTTAGACATACTATCTTGACAATTTGTGAATATTTGGAAAAGTATTTTACAATTCAGCGAACTGACGTAGAATTGTATGAATTTATATAATCTTATATGACTGACTTGGTTGACTGTATTTTCATGACGTAATCTTTTCAGTTACACTATATTTTTAATAGTCCCCTTTAGACTTTCTACTACATGTAAGTAACTTTGCAACTACATGACAACTAACTCTCACTTGTCAGGATTATGGACCTGTTTAGTTGTCTTTTGCCCCTGTCTTTGTTCCTGGTGTTCCTTATATGGTCTTTTTCCTGTCCTCGTTTAGTTTAATTAGTCATTCAGTTCACCTGTGGTTGTTAATTATCCCTTGCATTTAAGGTTGAGTCTGTGCTGTCTGTCTTTGTCTGAGATTGTACGTCAACCCTGGTGTTACCTGTGCTCCTGTCTGCCCCGTGTATTCCCTTGGATGTTGGATTAAAAGACTATTGTGTTTGTTTACGCCTTGTCTCCTCGTTCCTTCCCAGAGTGAGCGTGACATCACTGGAGTGTTCGTGGACTGTTAGGTTTTGGTTTAGGTTTAGTAGAATAAGCTGACATGTACTTGCAACATTACTTGTAGTCAGTAGAATGTCTATTGGGGAACCATCAAAATAAAGTGTTAGCAGATATTAAGCAGACAGTCTCTAATGACTGGTAGTTGACATGTAGTTGCAAAGTTACTTATTTTACAATTCAGCGAACTGACGTAGAATTGTATGAATTTGTATAATCTTATTTGACTGAGTTGGTTGACTGTATTTCCATGACGTAATCTTTTCAGTTACACTATATTTTTAATAGTCCCCTTTAGACATTCTACTAAATGTAAGTAACTTTGCAACTACATGACAACTAACTCTCACTGGAGTGTTAGTAGACTGTTAGGTTTAGTAGAATAAACTGACATGTACTTGCAACATTACTTATAGTCAGTAGAAGGTCTATTGGGAAACCATCAGTGTTGGGAAGGTTTCTTTGGAAATGTAATAGGTTACAGATTACAAGTTACCCTACTTAAAATGTAATAAGTAGTGTAACTTTTCAATTACTTTATTAAAGTAACGTAAATTATTACATTTGATTACTTTTTGATTACTTTTCTAAATTTCTAATGTTTTCAACTGTTAATCATTTTCAAACATGTAAACCAGGCAGGCTTAAACTTACAATATGTGCTCAACACTGATAACTGTCAGACTTTCGAAATCCTTCATCACTTGAATTAAGATTATAATATTTTCATTTTAAAGGAGACATTGGATGCAAAATATCTTCATTTGCGTATAAATGTGTCTTAGCAGTGTGTGGACACAACCACCTTACAATAAATAATCCCCCAAAAACCTAAACAGTCTCAATTATAAAGCCATTTTGATTTTGGAGTGAATACCAGCACTCTCTTCCACCTTCAATACCATGATGGAGGTGAGACCCTTGAGCAAGGCACCAAACCCCCAACTTTGTTGGTGTGTGTTTACGGTGTGTGTGTTCACTGCTGTGTGTGTGCACTTGGATGGGTTAACTGCAGAGCACAAATTCTGAGTATGCGACATCATACTTAGCTACATGTCAATTCAATTCACTTTCACTAAATTTGCTTATGTCTGGCTGTGCAAATCAGACTGCTTTCTGAGTGAGGGACAATTCAAGGCAAGTTTTGTTAAAAAGTTCAAACTCAATGATGTATCAGTACCCATTGTTCATGATCCAGCTGCAGATTTCTGACTTTAAAGGGTTAGTTCACCCAAAAATGACGTATGAGGTCAGTGCTGTGCATGCGCCGATCAGAAGTGACGAACGCGGAAGCACAGGGGCGAGATCAAAACAAAACAACGGTCACTTATTAGAAGTACAAAACGAGGATTTGTAAAGAAGAATGTCGGAGGATTTCGA
>NW_015539935.1:168792-183779 GCF_001515605.1 Sinocyclocheilus anshuiensis
CTGCTCTTGTTTTGTCTTCTATATACCTGTTTGCCATTGCCTGATCCTTGCCTGTTTTGACCACACCTTTTATAAAGCTTGCAAATGGATCCGTACGTCTCATGTCTTGTTTGCCCCGTAACGGTTATAAACTTCTGAAACATTGGTGTTTCATATTTTAGAGTAGTCACTGCAAGTCAATTAAATCTGTATGTGGGAGTGTGTGTGGAAAAACTCATATGTAACCCCCTTTGTAATCCTTAACATTTTCATAAGTAACTGTAATTTAATTACACATTTTTTCTTAGTAACTGTAACTGATTACAATTAATTTTATTTTGTAATTAAATTACGTAATTCCGTTACATGTAACTAGTTATTCCCCAACACTGGGAACCATCAAAATAAAGTGTTAGCAGATATTAAGCAGGCAGTCTCTAATGACTGGTAGTTGACGTAGTTGCAAAGTTACTTATATTTAGTAGAATGTCTAAAGTGGACTATCAAATTAAAGTGTAACCTAATATCCTTTAGAAACCAGTTCATGAATTTCCTGAAAGCTGATGACACCATTAAATCAAGCTCTCATGTTCCTTCCTGCAACCGAGCATGACAGTGACATTGATCATGGGCCTCACCTGACTTCATGATTGATTTTTTTGTTTTGTTTTTAGCACAAGCAGCAGTATCATTGAAACAGAAACCAAAACTTAAAAAGACTGGGGAATTTATGTATTTAGCTTTTTTTTTTTTTTTGGTGCATGCCAAAGTCTTATTGTGCGTTTTACAAAAAGTCTCTGGGGGAGAAAAAAGAAACATGTTTGTCAACATTTTATTCAAATAATACTTGCAATGTTTCTACACGCCTTGTCATCACCTGGAGGATACAGATTATACATCAGACTGTTATCAGCAACTTTTACTGCATACAGTTGTAATATTGTAAGATGTAATACGCAGCAAACTACATTATAACAACATACTGTAAACATATGGTTACAGCTCATAAATCATATTTTTCCATATATCCGTAAACTAAATTTAAAATTTACTTTTTTTAAACAGGAAAAAAATAGCACATTTTTATGACACACCTGCCATCAAGGCAACACAATCCAAGCTCAGAAATTATTCTACAAACAATATTTACCACAAAACCGAAAAATTTAACATGCATATTAAGTATCATGCATATTATACAGTTTTTTTTTAAATAGTGCTTGTGCTTAAGTGTTTGTTCTGATCAAATCTACTAACACTTTTTTTTTTTGATGGTTCCCTAACAGATATTCTACTGACTTTAAGCATCTTTGCAAGTACATGACAACTTATTGTACTAACCCTAAACCTACAGTAACTGTAACACTAACCTAACAGTCTACTAATACTCTAATGAGAGTTGGTTGACATGTAGTTGCAAAGTTACTTATAGTTAGTACAATGTCTAAAGAGGACTATCAAAAAAATAAAGTGTAACCAAATAGACTTTAGAAACCAGTTCATGAATTTCCTGAAAGCTGATGACACCAGTAAGTCAAGCCCTCAGTAGAGACTTCCATCAACACAACAGACTATTTAAAGAACACAATGTATAACATGAGGAAAAGGTAAGAAACATATAAGTATAGCAGTTTGACATTGAATTTCACACAGCATGCTGTATAAGTTCATTCATTGTGGGAAAATGTGTGACAATTTGATGACAGATTATCAGTTTCTCAAAAGTCTAATGGGCGGATCATCATGGTGGTGGCATGTAAAGAGTAGTTGGGGCCTTTGAAGTAGTGCCACTTGATGCCATCAAGTTTGCCTGAATTTTGTCCAGAGGTGTAGTAGATGCCGTTGAGGTTTGATGGGCCACAGGCATCAAACCACCAGCCTTCAGAAGAACAATGAATAAAGAGAGTCGTGTTAAGAGAGAAAGATAGGTCAGAAAAAGGTCATTATTGATCATTATCTGCTTTACTCCCAGATGCTAGCAGCACTTTTACAGTCAAAGGGAATGAAGTTTTGTTACATTAAAGGATAAACTAACTTTGCCCTGCTCCACTACTATCGAGTTGCTTACCGCCTGTCAGCATGAGTGCACACTTGCAGATACAGTTGTCATTATCCATGTCTTTTGTGCTAAAGTCAGCCCCATTTATCACCAAACTGCTCTGTCTGCCAGCTGTACCACTGTAGCTTTTCAGGAACAACCTAACACAGAAAGACAGGTAGATAATAAGAGAGTATAAAAGAAAGCAGTACTGCATCCTGTTATATATATATATATATATATATATATATATATATTGTAACACTTAAGGTTCAAATAAGTTTCAGTTCATTAACATTAGTTCATGCACCAGGCATTATGAACAAGCAATGCTTGGTTAATGCTTGGCTGATGTTATATTTTCTACTCTGTAATTGTACTATAATTTTACTAATATAATTCAAGTTCATGATTTAACAACAAAAAATAGTATAATAGTATATTTATGAATTAACAATAAACTACATTATTAAATGCTGTACATTGGTTCATTGCTAGTTGATAGATAATGTATGAATTGAACCTTATTATAAAGTGTTACCATTTGTTGCAAACATGCAGTGGATGGACATGTTTGACCATTTTTATGTAGCTTGCTTATTTTCAGCATTTTACCACAAATAGCACCATTGTAGGAATGCATGTTAAGTTAAAAATCATTTATGGGGTAAACTAAAATACTTCAGTGGAGCACAGTCAGTTGAATGGCATAAAAGAAGACTCAACAACTGGTGCTCATGGCGTGAGCTGCTGAAAAATATTAATACACAAAGACAACTGACTGATACAGACCATTTTCAAGGGCATGTCTTTTGTTTAAGGGCTACAACTTTTAAAAATGCATCTCAGTACGCATTTGTTTATGTTGTCTCTGACTGTTTCGACTGTGCATTGCGTAAAAGACAAAAGAGGCAAAGAAGAATTTATAACCCCACAGTTTAACCCTCTGGGCTCTGAGGGGGTTTTGGGGCCCTGGAGAAGTTTTGACATGCCCTGACATTTGTGTTTTTTTTTCAGTATCTTAAAACATATTAATGTCTGAAATCAGATTATACTTAATCAGCACAAACTATTCTACAGTAATATGTGAGCAGCATGAATGTATATGTTTGTGTCTGTGTGTGAATGTGAGGAGAATGTGAGGAGAGCAAAATAATGGGGGTTTTGATTATTTGTATTTTATTTACAACACAGTATAATCAAAATATACACAGTGAAGGTCAAGGACACATGGTTGAACATACTGATCTAAACACTGAGACTTGAACAGTCACACACCTTTGTGTCAAACATGCAATGAAATGACACATATTTCAAAATGTTTCACTTGATTTCATACATGTAGTCAGGAATTATAGTTTGGGAAAAGTCTAACTAGTAAAATGTGTACAAGTTATGTCACAATAACACAATAATAACTAATGCAAGTGTTCTTAGGGGCCGTTTACACGACAATGTTTTCAGCCAAAAACTGGAAACTTTTTATGCGTTTTGACTGTTCGTTTACACGACAACGGCATTTTGGGGACTGAAAACGCATATTTTTGAAAACGGGTTTCAAAGTGGAAGTTTTTGAAAACGGCACCGTTATCATTTCCGTGTAAACACACAAAACGGGAATCTTTGAAAACGGTGACGTCATGCGCATGCGTAGTAGTACGTGTTAGGTATGTAGACACGTGCAGTATGTGTTGATTTTAAAGGCAAGCGCGAACAAACATACACAACAATGGCGGAGTATATGGTACTGTTGTTGCTGCTCAAGAGTTTGCTAACGCTTCTTCAGCAAAGTGTGGATTTACTTCACCAATATTACAACCAACAGCAGAGACGCATCATATACATCATATAATCTTCACTTCCCTGCAGTTACTGTTTACTAACAAGGTGACAGCGTCAACTACTGGCCTGGCATACGTAATATAGCGTTTTTGGCCGTTTTCACGGATATGTGTAAACGCGAATCTTTTTGAAAAAGTCGTTGTGTATACGTGAAACTTTTTAAAAATGCAAGGGAAAAACTTAAGTTTTTGACTACACCGTTGTCGTGTAAACGTAGCCTTATTCATTAGAATGATATTCTCCACGGGATCAAGCCGTGCATCACATCGTGTTCTTCTTCTAAGGTAGATTCTGTCTCATTTCTCCCAGTGCATTTTCTTCCAAAAACAAACAGTATCCGAGATGAACTTGAATCTTCACGTTTGTTTATGGAGGTGATGTGGGCATTTACATGTCCACGTGTCTCACGTGGATGACTGTAATATCAAAAACGGAGCTGCTCGTGGGCATGATTACATTAGAGATAATGAGCTCAGACGGGAAAAACTGTACCTCACATTGGTTTCATATGAATTACTTTTTTAGAGAGTATTAGTTTTCGATGTGACTTCATTTAAAGGTAGACATTTCAAGCTTTCCATACATATATTTATCATGTCTGTGAGGCAAGTATTCACTGAGATTCAGGTTGTTTTATTTAGAACGCTTACAGAGACTTGAGATGGCAGAGAGCGCACCCTGTTTTGTTTTCTTTATTTTACAAAATCACATTGTTTTGTCGTTATTATGACTATACACAAGTAAAAGTAGACCCTTTACAGTTTCAAACGATACCTTATTCTTATCTGTATGATCAAAAATGACAGATTATTTTTAGTTATTTTCGTGGTCATCAAGAAAAACATGACAGACCGCACCGCTGCGGCCTTCGACCCCAGAGGGTTAAGAGCATACTGAAAGCACTATAGTATAGCATGCTCTAAAACACAGGTGTCAAACTCAGTTCCGGGAGGGCCACAGCCCTGCAGAGTTTAGCTTCAACCCTAATTAAACACACCTGATCCAGCTAATCAAGTCCTTCAGACTTATTTAAAAAATAAAATGGTTTGTGTGTTGAAGCAGGGTAGGAACTAAACTCTGCAGGGCTGCGGCCCTCCAGGAACTGAGTTTGACACCCCTGCTCTAAAACTATCACTAACTGTATAATCTGCATTATTGACACACCTAGGTGCATTTTGAGTATTTTGCTGAATTGCTTCCTGTGAAACAACTGGGTGTCATGAAACAAACATATTTTGATAATGAATAATAGCACTGAAGCCAAATTGAATGCGTTTGTTTTGATGTCTCCGTATGTATGGTAACAGAGGGTATGAAGAGTTTAGTCAAGCAGCACAGAAAAGCAGTGCAATGTTTTAAAGGTTTTTACAACAAATATGTCATCAAACAATGCTGGGTTGAAAGAGCAATGAGTTTAAATTTTAGTAAATTTACCCAACTCTCTACCTGTAGTTTTGTTTCTCACTACCAAGGTAAAACTTGTCATATTGGGAGAAGGCCAGTTTGCCATCCCAGTCCGTCAGCTCCAGTCTAAGAGTGCACTGCCTCTGATTGGTCAATTTGTACACCAGCTCATTTCCCAACCAGTGTTCTTCAGTCAGACTCCCAAAGCCCTGAAATACACAAACACACACATTTGTGTTACACTTTATATCAAGTAAACAATTCCTTTGTTCCAAATGGATTTACCATGTAATTACTCTGATGTTACACAGCAGGGGCCAGTAAGTTAGGCTTTACATATAAATTGTGGTTCGTGTCCAGAATGTTACACTTTATATTAAGTGGACAGTTCCTGAGGAGTTACCATGTAAGTACACTGGTATTACAGTGGTGTACCAACTTGAGATCCAACTCCTCCCACTACCCATCTGCACCCCCTGGATCAAATTGTTCCAATTACTCTTATTCATATTGTTGTTACAAAATGTAATTATATATGTCCTGTTACACATTTGTACTTACACAAACCATTCGGAGGGTTGTTACATGTGTGAAGTTACAGAAATGTTACAGCTCTAGATATTATGTACCAATGTGTACTTACACTGTGGTTACATACAACATACACATCTAGTTAAGTACACAGGTATTAGGGCCACTTAATATAAAGTGGGACCTGTCTAAAGTGGATTATCATAATAAAGTGTTACCATATTTTCCTAAATCTAATGCACACAAAATCCTGAATTTTTACATTTTCATTAGGAAGCTATTTGTTACATTGCCTAGTTCAACCTTCCACCAAGAGCCTAGTGTGAGAATTTAAAACAATTTAAAATAATTTACTTGAAAATTTAACCAGAAAACTATGGACAATCGAAATCATATTTAGAAGACCAGGCAAGGTTTACAACAGATATGTTATTAAAAGCTACTAGTCCAAACATTGCAGGTGAGTACAATGCTACCTGTCCAACAATATCCATTGTATTAATTCATTCACTCATTTTAATTTAGTTCAACTATGGCCAAGATTTAACTAAAATGAGGGGAGAAATTAACAAAAATCTTCTATTTCACTACTCCGCAAACTGATGGTGAATTTGTATGAATTTTGTACGTTTTCATTAAATCATGCCCACTGGGAACTAATTCTTAATTTATGGCCATAATATGTTTTTTTTCCCCTCTCTCTCACTAACATGTCATGTGATGGACTATGTTTTTTCCCAATGTAATTCTTAGAATAAAATAAATAAAAATAAATAAATTTAGTTGGTGTTTGACAAAAGCCTCCATAACTTTTTTTTTTTTTTCATAAAGACTTAATAGGATTTGTTTTGGGACAGCTGCACTGTATCGTGGAGATATTACCCATAACAAGATCAGAATAGTGAGAACTGGCTTGTCCATACTACAGGCAAATTATATCCTCTAGATGAACCAAATCAAGATGGCAGCTGCTATGTGCCTCTTTCCGTGTGCCAGGCCAGTCACTTCTGGGAGTTATGCCAGGGCTCGATCAGCACTACTAAGTACAAACCAAACCAGTGAGTTGTCCTTTCAATATCCTTTGTACATGCTGAACTGCACTGCTGGATTGCTTTGTTCAAAAATGACGTTCCCTAATATTTTCAGTATTACAGGTCCTGAGTAATTTCAGTCAGGACCACTCTGTTTGAGTAAAGGTGTATTCACACCAGGAAAGTCCGCTAGTTCACTTGCTTTGGTCCGGACCAAATACAATGTTGATTTTTTTTTTGTTTGGTGCGCTTCACTTTCACACTGCCCTTTTTGTAAGTGAACCAGAAACCGTAAACAAAACCACACGTATGCTTAAGTTCATCCATTCATTGGTTCATCCATTCAACGTACCAGAGTTCGTTTGGAAGCGGACCGAGACCACCTCTTCAGCTAGGTCTTGGTACAGTTATTTGGTGCGCACCCGAGTGCGACTAATGTATTCACACCTGCCCAAAGGATCCGCACCAAGGGGGGAAACGAACTTGAGTTTGATTCAATCGAACCAAACAAGACAGGTGTGAATACACCCTAAGATTATTGTAGAGGTCCTGAACTTTATATTTGGCGACAGGCTTCGCTCTGAAGGGTTCAGATTCTGAGCTATCCACAGGCAAACCTCACTGAGACAAATTTAGCAATGAACTGGATAGATGATACAGGTGCATCTCAATAAATTAGAATGTCTAAAGTTCATTTATTTCAGTAATTCAACTCAAATTGTGAAACTCGTGTATTAAATAAATACAATGCACACAGACTGACGTAGTTTAAGTGTTTGGTTCTTTTAATTGTGATGATTTTGGTGTGGGTAAGCAGTTAGTGATCATGTATTTGCATAAGGAGGAGTTGGGGATGGAGGAGGGTAAGCGCATGTCTGTGTGACAGACTATGGCAAGTGTGAGTATGGATGAGCTTATATATCTTATTAATTGTAGTGGGAGGAATTACGATCAGCTGAGCGTCAGCTGATACTGCAGGCACACCATGGTCTGCCTGAAATACGCTTGAGCTCCATTCGTCGCTCAAACTAGATTTCAGTCAGAAGATTAATAAACCTAGCTGGGGTCCAATGACATTTATTATCTTATTTGTTTCACTCCATAAGACTTACCATCTTATACTCCTTCCAGGTTCTGTGGAAGTCTAACGTTCCATCTTTCCTCAACTGTATGACGGTCCAGCCCCCACCAGCACTTTCCATGTTGCAGTAAACCTAGTAGGAGGAGATACAACAGGATTTGTTGATTCAGACAAAGGCTTATGGCATTTATGCTCCTTAAATTCAAGGGTTTTATTCATAATTTAGAACAGTTCTTAAAAAGCTGAGCATATAGTTGTCACGAATTCGGTCCATGGACTTCCGTTTATTCACCACCAGAGGTCACCCTTTCCATTACATTGACTCTCGTTGGTTTTAAGGACAATTGTACTTGAGTGGAAAATTATCGTTTGTGCACTTACAATGTAAGCAAAAAAATAAATAAATAAAAGCTACTCTTATGAATTCTGATGATTTACTTTATCAGGAAGTACATTTAAAGTTGTTGAATTACTGCAAGTTGAAATTACTACTGCAAAGTTCTGGAGTGCAGCATTCACCCAGCTGTTACTCTGAGAGTTCAGCCAAGATTATTTCCAGCTCTTACTTTTCCCGAGGTAGCCAATATACTTTTGGCTGATTACTCCAGAAAAAGCAAACATAACATTTCGGGGTTTTGTGTATTGTTATGACGTTATTCAGTATGTTGCCCATGCTTTATTCTAAATCTATGCTATACATGTTGAAAATAATATTAAACTCAAGAGTCACTGATGTGCCTGTATATTAATTCTCTTCAATAATCAGCAGATCATACCAAAACATATGTATGTGATCATACAAATTCGCCAATTTTCATTGCCATCATAGTATAGTATAGTAGTTGGATTCTGAAGTAAAAGTCAACAACAAAATGCTTTTTTTATAGCTGTCTCATCACATTACGGAAGGAGGAAGTATTTTAAAACTAAAAAATTACCCACTTCACTTTAGAAGGAAAGAAATGTTATGCATGGGGAAACATCCACCGCCTGACTCCTGTAGCTGTGTTATCAGATCCCATTTAGACTGACCTTATGCATGTCTTGCATGCTAATGTAGATAGTGTAAATTCCACTCCTGTTAAATCCAGCCCGGAAGAGTTCCGCACAGTCTCTGTATTTTCTCTGCTCATCCATTTGTTTGAAATCTTTTGGACTCACTGCTTCAAACAAGCATGGATATAAAAAGTAAAGACTGCATTCAGTGTTTGCTTATACTGAAAGAAAAAACAAAATGGTTTGTAAGCTATTGTGAGTAATTCTAACCCCCAAATACTTGTTGTTACAGCTTTGTGGATATAAAAATGAGACCTTTGCTCCAATCACAGTGTTTGGGCTACCAACTGAATTCTAAAAAGCTTAAGTGAATGAATCCATCTCTATAACGTGACTTGCTCTAAGTGCTCAGCCTCATATACTGTATCAGTATGTGGAGGTTGAAGTGGGACGTGGGAAGTGTGAGGCTCTGTGACATTTCACACAATGTTTCAGATCCAAGTAAAACTTGGCAGCAAAATGGGATATTTATGGTCTGCAGCTCCCCTGATGTGAGCCAGTCACATTTGAATTCTAAATGATGCAGAGAGATTTTAAGAAATTAATCATGGGACTTGATAAAAATGTCAGTGCAGTGCAATATAATGTTCCCTTACAAATGAGGGAATGAATTAATACATTGTGGGAACAAATTCTAAATTGATTATCCATGACATCTTGTATTTTTTCCCTGTCATGTGTATATATAACTCTATCTACAATTTGTTTACCTTTGTTCTTGGGGCACATTTTAAGCAGATTATTGATGGTACTATGCAGTTGTAGTTGCTCACGGTAGAGAGCGCTGTTGTTGGTGATGACCTGCTCTAGATTAAGTTCCAGGTTCTGTATTGAAGAGCTCTGGGATACCAGGAATCTCTGGAGCTTTGTCCACTCACTCTTTATCCAACCCAGTTCTGCACGATGGCGTGCCTCCATGTTACGCATACGCTGCTCTAGGGCGCTGAACACAGACATGAATTGGACACGAATTACCAGAAAACAACAAGAACAAAAAAAAAGTGTAAGTGAAAGATGTGTCAAGACAAGTGCCAAAAAAGTGTCATTGAAAGACACTCTACTCTGTTTTGTCCCGAAGTTGGTTGATCTCACTGGTTTGCCGGAGCAGTTTGTTCTCAAGTTTGATGGAGGACAAGGAGTTTTCCAGTGACTGAATCTCCAGTCTTGAAGTCTGATTCAAAACCTGTTATATAATGACATATTAGTTGTGTTATTGTCATATTATCATACTTTTCAGCTTCATAAGTCTCTGTAGCCATCAACACACTGCAAAAGGGTGTTTCTTATTAAGTAAATTCATGATTTTCCAAGAATATACTTGGCCAATATTAGCATGCTATGATGAATGCCTTTGGACATTTTGGATATGAATTCACACCTGTGTCTCCATGTCTGTTAGTCTCCTGATGTGTTGGGTGGACAGGGAATGCAGTTTGGTGCCAAGATCCAGCATGGCTGTCATTTCGCTATGTAAAGCATTATTCCGCAGGTGTGTTGTGTCTTCTGTCAGACTCTCTTTTACAAAGACCTCAATCTGTATGCAAACACACAGGCAGAGAGAAAGAGTGACTGGGAGCATAACATTATTCATTATGGTCTTTATACATAGTCACATACTGTACATTATTTTGAAATACTTGCAGCTGTACTTTTTGGGGCATTGTGCAGGATTGAATCAGTCTGGTCTTGAGCAGCTACATACACCCTGAATGAGACAATATTTATTATATTTTATTGTACATTTTCTCATATTAAACTGTGGGAACCAAAGAGAGAAAAACAATGAGGAATCTAAATCGTAATTCCTCAAACACCCAAAGTATCATTAGTAATGTCTTTCTGTGAAATGCTTTTAAATATGAGGACCACTACTTTATTTTTGAGATGAAATGGGTATAAAAACTCCATTGAACGAGGAATATTTTCCTATAAACTCCAGTTAAAATAACAAAACAGCTGCGAGACAAAGTCTGTTTGTAATCCCATGTTGGTGATAAAATATAGACGTGTTTGTTAGCTCTGGCAATCTCATGCATGAAAATTAAGCTTCAGTTGTGCTTTTGCAGAGAGTTCCTCAACATTATGGACTGGGTTCAGCTGGATCACTTCTGTATACAGGCATTAGTCCACTTTTAAATGTCTTGGCATTTCAATTAATCCCAAAGGTGTCCACATCACTATTGAAGCCCATCTAGTGATACTTCCAGGGCTTAGTCACAGGAACTCTCAATAATTCCTTGTATTTGTAAAACTTTTTTAACTTGAAAAATACAGAAACTTATTTGAAATTAATATTCAATCTTAAAATAATCAATCAATCAATCAATCAGTAGGAAAATGGATAATATCCTGGCAGAAAATTACCAGTACATTTTCAGTTAAGTTTACGGTAATTTCCTTCAAAATGGGGGTAAAACACCTGAAAAAATCAATATGTCACCCTGGGTCACAAAACCAGTCATAAGTAGCACAGGTATATTTGTAGCAATAGCCAACAAATACATTGTATGGATCAAAATTATAAATTTTTCTTTTATGCCAAAAATCATTAGGATATTAAGTAAATATCATGTTCCATGAAGATATTTTGTAAATTTCCAACTGTGAATATATCAAAACTTAATTTTTGACTAGTAATATGCATTGCTAACAACTTCATTTGGACAACTTTAAAGGCGATTTTCTCAATAATTTTTTTTTTTTTTTTAACCCTCAGATTTCAAATTTTCAAATAGTTGTATCTCGGCCAAATATTGTCCTATCCGAACATGAACCTTGCTTTGTGTACATGAACACTGTCATATTGGGACAGAAAGGCTACACTCCAATCTACTAAAAATGTCTTGTAAATTTCACTGCTGTTTGCTTGATTTTGTGCACCTGCCAGTAATGGTTGTAGCAGAAACAAATACCACTATATAATAATCTTTTATCCAAGCAAAGCACCAGTTATAAATTGAACATATCAACACATGTAATGATATTATGACACTTCTGCTTACTCTACAGTATCACAACAAAGATTATTTGAACACATCCCACAGAGCACCGCTTCAGGACTGGCACATTCTCTGGGTTGCTTATCAGCACTTTGTACAGTGTTTACAGGAAGAGATATTTTCAGCTGCTCTCAGTGAGATGGAGTCCAAGATGTATAAATACTCGCTGCATTGAAGTGATAGCTGTATGTCCTCTGGGCCTGGAGTGTATAACACTCATATGAAGTGTTGTAACAGGATGTGTTTATCTAGTGTCCTGCATCCTAGTAAGACTGTGCTAGCTGGACCAAACAGCCACAGGCAGGGATTAAACATGTCACAATCTTCTTTCAGAGCATATCAGTGGTAAGAGAACAGGCTGTGATTTACAGATGGTGTAGACAAAAAGACTTTTCAATAGGTCAAGATAATACAGACTCAGAAGCATTAGTGTATTATCTGAGGTAAATTATCTTAAATTATGTT
Organism: Sinocyclocheilus anshuiensis; assembly: GCF_001515605.1. Taxonomy (NCBI): domain Eukaryota; kingdom Metazoa; phylum Chordata; class Actinopteri; order Cypriniformes; family Cyprinidae; genus Sinocyclocheilus; species Sinocyclocheilus anshuiensis. The sequence continues at coordinate 181,219 of NW_015539935.1, forward strand.
TAGGGATGGTGATGCTGATGGAAATGCAATTTTTTAACATATAGTACAATATAACAATAAAATGGCCAACTTTTTTGTTAAAGGCTAATTTCATATCTAGCATTTAATGTGTCCTAAATATGCACAATTAAATACAATTTTACTATTAATTTGAAAATAGTTTGATTCTGAATGAAGCTCAATACAAAAAGTTTCTGCTCACAATATTTAAGTCTTATATTTCATCTTAAGCATGCTGCTCAGTGATGCTGTTGTCTCCTTAGACAACAGCATAAACAAAGCACTACCTGTTTTGTTTTGTTTTGTTTTTTATGTTAAATGGAGAAAAAATGGTTTGGTAGAAATGACATCATTACTTTTTTGGTTTGGTTGATTGTATTATTGTTTCTATTATTTTAACAAAATATATATTAAAATGGTTTAGATTATTAAACATAATTAATAGTTTTATTAAGAATTTTTATAGACTAAGATTAAAAGTAAGGAATAGTTAAAACACTAAAATATATAAATAAAGGTCATTTGAAAAGTATTTAAAATAAATAATTAAAATGGTGTACAAATCAGTTTAAAAAAAACGCAGTGAAGTACATTGATCGAAGAGTCTTAAGAGATTCATATAATGGAACATCAAGTGGATTTGTTTCCAACCAAAATACATGCACATGTTGGCATACAATGGAAGTATGGATCAAGTCTCCACCATCGGCCCAGAAGCACACAACCATGCCTCATTGGGGCGCCTACTCACTACTCACTCAGCTCTGACAAAGCGCTTGACCGATAGGAATGCCTAAAATACATTTTGAAGGTGTGGAAAGAGCCATGTCAGTTTGAAATCAAGAGGGAATACAGCACTCCAGTTGTGCATATGGCAATGGGAAGCACATTCTCATTGGTCAACAGATGCCCTACAACCAGGGGCGCCGTGAGGGTAGGTATGTAGACATGCGCAGTACATAGGGGCGCCGTAAAGCGGGGGAAGGTTAGGACGATTCTAAGGGCCCGACGTTGGAGGGGGGCCCACCGAGGGGGGGACGCGATTTCTACCGAGGGGAATGCGGAACACGATTTCTACCGAGGGGAACGTGAAACGTGATTTCTACCGAGGGGGGACCCCCGCAACCCTCACCCAAACCCCCAGAACGCCATTTCTACCAAGGGGTACCCCCACACACCACACTAGAGCCCTGCACAGGCCTCAAATTTAGGCCCTAGCCCGGCCCTAGCTGGCCCGAAACGCTCAGGCCCTTGCCCGGCCCGTGTTCGACAGCTTATCAGAATTACCGGCCCGAGCCCGTCTTTTTTCCCCTTCTCTCAAAACAGCTTATACTACTGTTTCAGCTATTAAAATAGTTAAGTTTTGTATATTTAATGGCAAAATGATTGCATTTCGTTTCGTTTTTTTTTATTAAGTTAATTTAGAAAACGTTTGGAGCATTTTTTGTTCGTTAAATATAAGTTTTTGTTTTTTAAAGTAACGACCAAGCGGCCAGCGATCAATTTAGCCTTCTCAAATCATCAAAACTTACCTAAAATAAAATGTAGCCTATAGATATAAAACAGTTCAAGCGTATAACAATGTTTTAAACGTTAAACCTAGATAAATGTGCACTATAACCAATAGTTTGCGCAGAGAGTGGAAGCTGAAGTGTGCTTTGCAGGACATGGAGGCGCCTACGCCTACGCCGTCATTTTTGCTCATAATAGGTGTAAGAGTAATACACCATTCGTAACTGTAGAGTCTACTTTTATTTGTGTGCACTCACAATATCAACAAAACGTTGTGCTTTTATAAAATAAAGAAAACAAACATGATGTGCTTTCTGCCATCTCGTCTTGAACAGGAGCGCTTCACAAAATTGAACTGAAACTCAGCGAATACATGCCTCACAGACATGATAAATATATCTATAGAAAGCTTTAAATTACTACTTAACGAAATAAAACAAATCAAAAAGTCTTTCATTATAATCAGTCATAATTCGTAAAGATACACTTCTCTCTAAAGGCGCGTCTGAGGAGATGGCGATCAGGAGACACCATGACACCGACTCAGAAAACACTAGTTTATTAGTAAATAATTCAAATATTTCCTTACTATTTCCCTCTGACACATTTATGGTAATTACTTTCAGTGGCGGCTCCTGCGTTTTAAAATAGAGGAGGCACACTAATTGTATTGGTCTGGGATCCCTGCCAATTATTATTATTATTATTCCCCTTCTCTATCACCTAGCGGTTGTAATTACATCAGCAGATTCGGCACATTCGCGATAGAAAAGCGGCGCTTTCAGGTTATGGTATTACAACTGTGAAATTACAAACAAAACATACACATTCTGAGACATTAACTGGAATGAATTGTGAATTTTATTAACATTAAATCGTTCTCCACCCATTTTTACCTCAAAATTATGGGGAAGCTGTGCCTCCCCTGTTTCCCCAACGAGCCGCCACTGATTACTTTTGCCAGTGCTTTGCTGCAAGCTTAAAGGGGTCATATGATGCGATTTCAATTTTTCCTTTCTCTTTGGAGTGTTACAAGCTCTTGGTGCATA